>NW_026125171.1:0-138571 GCF_943737965.1 Phodopus roborovskii | reverse complement strand
ACTAGTTTAAATTTTCGTTCTTTTTAAGCTTTGTTTTTGTTCAATTTCTGTACCACCAGATGGTATCTGGCAGCAGGAAAGCCTTCTGATCCCATTCCTTAAGAATAGTTGTTAACAAACTAATGCAAGAGAAATTTTGTTAACAAGAGGAGTGAAACAAGCCTTGTTTAGAATTGCTGCAGCGATGGCAGGGCCAACTGGTCTCATCTCTGCAAGTATAGTATGTGTAGCCCATTTTTGACCATATCATTGTTGTTGTGACATAAGTTGTTTTACTTAGGACTGAACTCAAATTTTATTTTATTATAAGTTACAATATTTTATCTAAATTTGCCTTTTAAATGTATTGTCATATAATAGGTACTTGGTGTATGGTTTCTGAATGAGGAATGGAAACCAATTGAAATTTATCAACAACATTATTTCCTTTTTATTTTATTTTTACTTTCATTGAAAATAGATTATTATTTCACATAATTTATCATGATTACATTATTTTTCTTTATCTGCTTTGATTTTCTTATTTTGTTGCCTTTCTTGTGTTTTTTTCCTTGAGGGATGGAGGGACAGAGGGGAGAGAGAAGGAGAGAAGAAGAAAATAAGTTGGATAAATGGGATGGGACAAAACAGGTTATGATTGAAATATATTGTATAAAAAGATTATTCAGAATGATATAAATAAAAATAAAATAGAGACTAGGAAGTAAAATACACAATGGACTTGTAAATAAATAAAATATTGACATTTTTTATGTGAAATGTCTAGAGAAACTTTCCTATGGGATTTAGCAACCTCTGAGGATCATGCCACCTACACGCTAGTTAATAAATTAGATAATAGGAGGGTTACTATTTTACATTTCACTTATATGATAATGACTCACAAGAAGCATGTAGTTATTCATGGAATTATTGTGTTTTATAGATGATACCTAGATCCCTAAGTTGTGATACATGTATTATAAAAAAAAAGGATGAAGTTGCCATTGATTAGTGGAATTAGTGAAAGTCTCATAAAGAACTGGAATTGTATCCTTTGTTACAATTCTAATGGTATGAGGATAGACAGTTTACTTGAAGAATTAACTGAGGTGCGCTGCTTTCTTAATAGGCCTAATTCAGTTGTGAAATAAAATGTGATTAATGATATTAGTGCTACATCAAAGATATGTTACATCATACATACATATCATTGTGCCACATGAGACTAAAACATGAAAACTGCATACTAAACCTTCCCAATTTTGGAGGACAGTAAATATTGTTATCATTTGGATTTTATTGATTAAAAATAACTGAGACATAGGAACTTAACTTGTTTCAAAATAAACATTTTAAAGATATTAGAGCTGGTATTAAGGCACACATTCACAATGAGGCATCTGTGTTGGAACCACCTCAAACACTTGCTCATACCCTTCAATAAAATATCAGATTATAACTAGATATCTCATGTCAGGCATTAGGAAGAAGTACAGTTAGATATTTTTACAAGGCAAGCATAAAGACTTATGTTCAGTTTTGAACCCATTAAAACTAGGCATGATGGTACATGCTTGGGATCACAACTCTGGGAAGGCAGAAATTAATGGCTCTTTTAGGGTTCACCAGCAGGACAGCCTATCCCTATTCATTGAGTTCCTTACTTGGCATGAAAAGAGAAAAAGCCAACAACCCTCAAAGAACACTTCAGATTATCTTCAGATACAACTGTCATCTTGTATACACACACACACACACAGAGAGAGAGAGAGAGAGAGAGAGAGAGAGAGATCATCATGCATACGCAATGTTATGTCAATGTTTCCCATTGCTAGCATAGCTTTGATCATATATGTATATAGAAACTTTTTAAATTAAAATGACTCTGTAGCCCTTGTAAATCAAAATCACAAAAGTATAAGGGTCTTTCCACTTCATTTTGATATCTTCAATATATGATAAAACAAAATTGAAATAAATGTAATGCATTTCAGTCCCATAGCAACATCAGTTCTTTTTCTTTTCTCTCTTTTTTTGTATCAAAGTATTAATAAAATTATTTTTATGTTTCATTTAGTTACAAAAGAAAAAGAACATGCACAGAAGATGGAAGATCATCTCCAAGTGTAAACTTTAAATCAGGATGTATTTATATAGCAAATAAGTATATGAGGAGTGTCCAAATATGGTTAATGTAAATGCCCTCAAAAATTGTACATTTTCTGAAATTCACAACACAGAGTTTGGGAAGTATATCATGGCTTTTTGTGAATGAGGGATAAAATTTCTGAAGCATTTCCATCCAAAAAAATATATAATTTTTCATGTAGTTACAACTTGTTCATTCATTTATAAAAGGTCAAAAATGACACAGTGTCTCCATCACTGACATTCAAGATATGTCTTTTATAAAGTCTCTGTGACATATTATATACATATATTATATGTTGGGGCATGTGTTTTGTGTGTGTGTGTGTGTGTTTAGAAAGGGGGCCGTGAAAGAGTGTAGGGAATTCTAATGAGAAGTGAGAGGGGAGTTAACAAAAGATTCCTTTGGAATATTTGAGACATGAAAACAATAGTCGAAAGGGGGAAGAAGAATTCAGGAAATAGGGGGAGGGGGTAGAAGATGGATAGATAGGTTTTGAGTGGCAAATAAGAACAAAGTATAATAATACACATCTGTGAAAATGTCACGATAAAACATAACACTTACATGACAACTCAATTTTAAAACTAAATATAATTAAGCATTACAATTGCTATGTGAGAAAAAATATTTTAAAATATGGCCATTAGGTTGGAACTCGAGAATACATCATTGATCGCTACAGTGAAAAAACAAAAGGAGGAAATAGAACATCTGCAAGGACATCTACAAGACACACACAAAGACTTGGCACAGGGTTCCAACTTGGTGAGTCAGTTTTCATGTGAATCCCCTTCTGGCAATGAAAAGAAACACTTTAGGAAACATATAAAATGTCTCATTAAAGTATATTTATAGTTTAATGATTTGTTGCATGTATGTGGTGTTTTAACCAAGTCTACCTGTAATTGCTATACTTTAATTCTTTTCTCATTACTTTCATCACTTTCCCTCTAACTTTATGTGCCCATTTGGATTATTTTCAATGTTGTGTTTCAGTTTACTGATGCCAGTATATGCATGGTGTAAGACCATCTACTGGAGCAAGGCTAGTCTCTTAGGTTCACTTCCATGTAGAAGGCACCTCTCCATCTCTCAAAAGCCACCAATATCTCTTTGAATTATCTAAATCCATGGGAAGGAATGGTTCATGTTGAATAGCATAGCTTTGGGATGGAGCACGTTCCTAGTAAAGTGCCCAGATGTGGGTTCAGTTCCCATTACCACATTAAATGAGTGTGTTTTTACAATTCAGAATTAATGCTGCCCACATTGGTAATATTTTAAACAGAAACATATTTTTCAAGTTTAAAAATTATTGTCAGAATCATCTTCTCAACCTTGAAGCAATCAAATGTCAAAAGCAAAAGAATCAAATATGCTAGAATTATTTAAGTTATATTTTTGCTAAACAAAAATTTCAATTTGTTATAGGCACAAGCAGCTGTTCAGGAAAGCAAGAACCTCTGTAAGAATCACACTTCAGTAATACCTGAGATGGAAAACACAATTAAGAGTCTGAAGCTGAAGTTTCCAGTGTTAAAACTTCCAAAGAGTCAAGCAAAGAGAACTGGAAAAGTACAGGCAGCATATCTGGAAGAACTAAGAAATAAGAACTTCTTATTGTATGAATTAAACAAGGCAAGTGAAAGAAAATGTAGCCAAATATTCTATCAGCTCATTGGTTAATTACTGAATCATAAATTTTAATAGCACTTTACCCTGAGACTAATGGGATGGGAAACTGAGCCTGGACAATATGTTTCTGGAAAGTTATGTCAGAAGGTGGTCTTGCAGATAAAATGTTATTGCGGGCACGTTTTTATTACCTTCCCTCTTTTGGTTATCATGGCTTTTTTCCTCCTTGGGAATTCTCATATTGTTAAGCCAGGCATCAAGACTTTCAGCCACAGATTTCTAAAATTTTCTAATTAGACACAGCCATGTAGGTATGAAATTGCCCATCACTATATACAAAAACGCATAGACATAACAGAGTCACTAGATTGTGTTAAGTCCTGCCTGGCTTTGATCTTGAAATCTGAAAGGGCAGCTAGGGAATAAAAAAAGAACAGCACATGGGAAGATGGACAGAAAAGCTGGCATCAGATGGAGCACTGTGCACTCTGATGGACCAGCAGCTACTACTACCATGTTGCTGAACCATGTGTGTTAGTATGTACAGCATGGGGTGGGGGTGGGTGTTGTCTACTCTCTGTAGGCCTGTATTCTCAAGTTGTAACAGACAGGAAATGAGGAAGCCATGGTTGCTACCCTATTGATTACATGTGTCAACTTTCCAGTTCAGAAAACTTTTTCCAATCCAAGAGACGGTTTGTCTTGCATGGGACTGAGACATTGGAGTCCTTGTCAGGCTGTACCCATTTCAATGGTACACATCCTGTCCAGACTTCACTCACTCAGACCTTTCTTCCTCTACTTTCCATATATGTACATAATGTATATTATGTACATTTATGTTAATATGTATAACAATAATGATCTAGAAGAGGTAATTAATTAGAGAAAGCCTTAGGGGAAAACATGGAAGACATTGGGGGGGAGAACAGAGAAGGGGGAAGTGATGTAATAAAATTTTAACTTAATCAGGAGACAGTGTTTCAAGATAGGGTATCACTATGTGGCTGTCCTTGAACTCATTATGTTGACCAGGTTGTCCTCTATCAGCCTGCCTTTGCCTCCCAAGTGCTAGTGTTAAAGGCATGTACCAACATGCCTGACAAGTATGTTTATTTAAAATATCATAATTGAAAAAAAAAATTTTTGGCTGTTTGAGGATGACTGCAACTGAAATCCCAGGCGGAATGTGGGGAGAGGTGCTTCTAATTCAATTGAAATCCCTGGCAAATTAACTTTTCCTCCACTGTTATCATGTCTTGTGTGACAAAATTGCATTATAGAATGTTCACATGCCTTGTACTTAGAATAGAGAAGAATACAATATAAAAGATGATAACACAAATCACTACATTGTCAAAGACAATTCCTTTCTCAGGAGGAGGACATGTGTACACAGCAAGAAGGGATAGGTCCATATCTGTTTCGGGGCAATTTTGAAATGTCCAAATGCACTCAAAATTCCTTTTGTTTTATTTTGAACATCAACTCAAGCCAGTTCCTTGCTTCATTTATTGTGTGATATGTGTCACAGATTTTGTCAGCTTGACACAAACATAAGCATACCAACACACTTTGAAAAAGGAGCTCATTTGAGAAGTTGCTTCTGTCAGATTTGGCCTATGGGCACATGTGTGGAATATTTTCTTGATTAGCGATTAATATGGAAGACCCCATTCCAATGCAGGTGGTGCCATCCCTGAGCAGGTAGGCCTAGACTGCACAAAAGAGGTAACTAAGCAAAGCATGGAAACCCTAACCAGCAAGCAGAATTTCTCAATTTCTCTATGGTTTCTGCTAGGAGATTTTACCTTGCCTTTTCTTGGGTTCTCATGATGATGGACTGTGACCCATGAACCAAATAAACTCATCTCCAAGATGATGTTTTCGTTCAGTGTTTTATTACAGCTACAGAAAGTAAACTAGAGCAATGTTCAATATTTAATTTTAGCCACTGAATATCCAAATCCTGACAGAAATGTTTGAGAATGTCATTTGGATGTTTTCTCCTTTAACTCCCTACTTTACTCACTAGTAAAAACTTTTACTACTTTTTATAGCTTTGTTTTATTAAGTGTTTATTAAGTATGTTTATAGAAAGTATAATGTGATGTTTTACTAAATGGACATATAGTTAATTTAGTTGTAAATCATGAATGTTAATATATTCAACATATCACATACTTTTATTTTCAATTCAAGTATTTCCTAATCTGACCTCAATAATTATATTATTCATCTCAGCACTAGCTTACCAGTAAAGTAGTCATACATTGCTGCTTTCTCTTATATAGTTTCCTTTTTGTTTTGGTTTGGAATTTCTCTCAAATGTATATATACCCTGCTTTCTGCATTTGTGTGTGGGTTATTTGCTTGTGTATGGGCATATGGACATGTATTTAGAGTGCTCATGCATGTGGAGGTGAGACTTTGATGTTGGAAGTCTTCAGTCACTTTCTTTCTTACATTTTGAGCATGGTTTCCCACTCGATATGAAAACTGACTAATTTGGTTGTTCTGCTAGTCAGCATTATTTAGGAAGGCCCTCTATCTGCTTTCAAAGCACTGGGCCATACACACATGTGGTATTTCTAGGTTTGGGGGATATGAATGCTGGTCCTATGATGCCATAACAGTGCTACAATTACTTTACCTGCTGAGCCATCTTTTTAGACCCATAGTCTAAGTCTCATTTGAGTAATTCTCAGAACATAATTACATTCAGTAGGTTTGAGCTGACATAGTTTTCAATGTTAAGATACTCTTCAACACATAATGTATTACTGTAGTAGAATTTTTATTGAAAGTCATTTCAGAGTATCTCTTGGTATTCACAGGACTAGTGACAGTCGAGAGAGTCCCATGCAGAACTTCACTGAAATTTGAGCAAAACATTTCTGCATCAAATACAGTGAATACAAGGCTGGTCCATAAGTGCTCTTATGTGGGAAAAACTCAACAATTGGAAACGAAGATGGGGAAAGCATGGGGGAGCCTTCCTCAGACCAGAATCTTCTCATGCCTGTGTGGAACACTACCCATGGATGGTGTGTTTAAGGGGTCATTTTTCTTGAAGTTTATATTTCTGATATATTTCTTGTTTTCAATTTAATATGCAATTAAGGATTTTTTATTTGATTTATGTGTATAAAGATAAGGTCCTAATAATATGTGTT
The DNA here is from genome assembly GCF_943737965.1 of Phodopus roborovskii. Lineage (NCBI taxonomy): Eukaryota > Metazoa > Chordata > Mammalia > Rodentia > Cricetidae > Phodopus > Phodopus roborovskii. The sequence goes on along the minus strand of NW_026125171.1, from coordinate 131,626 downwards.
ATTAAGAGAAAAGGTAAAAATTTCATTTGGGGGAGATTTTAGTTTTTCCTTTTCTTAAATATAGATTCTTTTCTCATGCAATATAATCTGAATGTAGATTCCCCTCCCTCCCCTCACCCTGCAGTTTCCTCCCTCATGCATGTGGCTGCCCCAGACCCTCTGCATATATGTTACCACTTTCTGTTTAGCACTTTTATGGGACTCTAGAATGGTAAATGAGTGGGTATCTTATTCATGTGCCTTTTCTTGGGACTTTTTGAATTTTTTTCTGTTGATTTGTCTTGTCCAACTTTGACATCATGATTTTATCTTATTTATTTTATTTGTGTTTGATTGATATCTCCTAGAAGCTTGTTCTTTCTATTGAAAGAAAAAAAGTGAGTGGATCCAGATGGGAGTTTTGCCATTTCAAAGGGTGTCCCTCAAACTCTTAATTTCAAGGGATACACATTTAGTTTTATTGAATGAATATGACTAAACACTAAACAGTTGCATTTTTACATCTTATCAAAAGCCGTACTTACATGACATGTTAGTGTGTAAATGTAGCTACAGACATACTTGGACACACTGAGGAAAGTTTCTGTGCCACTGTGTCTCTGCTATACTTGACAGGACTTTTAGGGTTCTACAGATCCCCAAGTTTGCTACACTAATTCATAAGTGAGTGATTGAGATTTAAACTCTTATTTTGAGGAAATCTGAGGGAACACTTACCATGAATTAGGTAAACTTATAAAAAAAACAAAAATATGCGAACTTTTGGCTGTATTTAAAATGTTCCATTAACTTAAAAAGTTACTGTCTCCTTAATTGTCATTTAACTTATATCATTTTAAGTATGTTTATTGCTACAGTGATTATTGCAGTTATAGTAGCACCTACCACAGGCATCTCTGGAGATGTATGTGAAGGCACACATTTTCTCCTCATAAGTGGACACTAATGAACAACTTCCTATTTAACTTTGTGACTGAATTCATAATAAGCTATCTTTTCCATATTATTTACAGAGAGTAAAGAAGCAAGGGTTAAGGACAATTGAAACAGAATAAACTAATCATTTATATTTTCACCCAGGGTAAATTACATGAATTATTCATTTGAGTAAAGCTTAAACACATACTTATATCCTTGTTAATGAATTACACATATCTATGTACAATGGCTCATAGCTTATTGGTATTTATAGCTCAGTTTCAAATAGCAAACTTTAGGTTGCTTAGGAAGTATTGTAGTTAAACAACTAGCCGAGGGAAATACAAAGTGACTGATTAAATATATAAACTATCACATACTAAATGAGTGAATTTAAAATCACTCTGTTAGCCTACTTTACCATTTTTTCCTCAAAGAAAAGAGTATCAGACTCCAAACACTACAGAATCATGAAGTAGAACCATTCCAAACAAAAGGGAAAATAGTTGGATGTGATTATTCTATGAATTGTTAAGCACAGCTTAAGTAAAAAATATCCTCCTCTATTCTAACTTGAAAAATCAAAGTGCACATTACTTTAAGGAGCATAATACTTGCTTTTATAAATGGTGGTGAACTATGAACTAAGCATTAATGCTTTCACCTAGATCAGTAGTTCTCAACCTCCCTAACAATACAACCCTTTAATACAGTTCCTTCTGTTGTGGTGAACCCCCCCCCCAAGCTAGATTATTTCATTGCTATGCATAACTGTATTTTGCTAATGTTGTAAATCATAATGTAAATATTTTTGGAAACAGATTTGTCAAAGGGATCGTGACCCACAGGATGAGGATACTTAATATTTTAGACTCTAAAGTATTTATGAAGTCAGACAAAAAAAAAACCTGCTTAATGCCAAGTATTAACAGATAACTGTAAAAACACTTGTAATTAATTATACTAAACATATGAGTTAAAAGTTACCTGTAGTTTCCATGTGAGATATGTGTTCACCAATCATGGTAAACTTCATGGGAAATATTACTTTACGAATACTTTCATTTAAAGCATATTACCAAACTCTTGCAGTTTTTATCAAATAAATGTTAGCAGCTTAACAAAATTATAGACATATATCAATTTGAAAGATATGGAGGAAAGTAATAAATCTTGTGTTCTTTCATTGTTTCCATCAAGTTTGTAATATTAAGACCCTTGTAACCACATTCTTCATAAACTCATGAGTACAAATATTTAAAGAAAGATGAGGTGAAACTCTAGGATTTTAAAACTATATTCTATGTTTTAATAGTCTGAAAATGATATGAGAGAGAGTAAGCAAAGGACTCAGTGACTTAAAACAATCCATGCAACTTAGTTTGGAGACTCAGAGAGAAACAAAATAGTGATGTAGGCAAACTAGCTGGGTAAGATCCTTGTCTTTCAGATGAATCAGTGATTTAACTGTAATCTTAGTAATGACTAAATAAATTTAACTTTATTCTTTGTTATTAATATTTAAGTAACAGTATTTTAAGAGACAATGTTTTGCAATATTAAGCCAACTGACTTCAAATTGTGATCCCCTTTCTCAGCCTTCTAAGCACTGAATAAATAACAATGAATAACATTGTAATAAAAGTATTCTGTGTATCCTCCAAGGATTTTGACAGAGAATAGAGTATTACCTTTGGCACATAGCTTCAACTTCATTTGCCACAAATGTTTATTTCTCAGATTTTCACTCCTTCATTCTTTTTGTATTTCATTGTCTGAGAACTAAAAAAAGTTTTATACATTAAACTCTATCACTTCTAACAATATCATAATTATCGGTCTTCTTTATTTCCTTTCTGCATCCTTACTTTTATAATGTATATAATATAAGATGGAATGAACTTATTAGTGATCGACATTCTCCAAATGCACAAAATTCATTTTATTAAATATTTGTATATGTCTGTGTAAAGATATTTTGAAAAATATTGAATTACTTAAAACAATGGCTTTGGTTAGTTATAGAATGGTTCAGATACTTGTATAAATCTGTATTGTTGCCTGATGAAATTAGTTTTCAGAATCCCTTGATACTCCAAAACCTACACATGTCCCTAATAAACAATGATATGGTCTAGACAAATGTATTTTCTAAGAATCATAAGTGATTGTTTTTAATCTTGAAATATTATGATACTATTTGTAAATCTTATAATTTTTATTTTTTTTTCTTCTCATGGCCAAAATTATTTTTTTGAAATTAAAAGAATATAAGCTATAGTGGGAGTGCAAACTTATACAGCCATTTTGGATATCAGTATGGTGGTTCCTCAGGAAAATGGGAGTTAGGTTACCACAGGACAAGGCAATCCCCTCTTACGCATATACCCAAATGATCCACATCTATGCAACAACGACATGTGTTCAACTATGTCATAGCAGCATTATTTGTAATAGCAAGAACCTGGAAGCAACCTAGATACCCCTCAACTGAAGACTGAATAAAAAAGATGTGGCACATCTACACAGGGGAATACTACTCTGCAGAAAAAAAAAATGGAATCTTGAAATTCTCAGGCAAGTGGATGGCACTTGAAGAAACCATACTGAATGAGGTAACCCAGTCAAAAAAGAGGAACATGGTATGTATTCACTCATATATGAAGCACAAGCCTATAATTCACACCACCAGAGAAACTAGGATGTATTCTAATACATTCATATAAGGTCCCTCACAGAGGAGGAGGAAGGAAAAGTCCTTCAGAGCACATGGGAAGTGGGACGGTGGTGAATGGAGAGAGAACAAGGAGAAAGAGAAGAGGGGAGAAGAAAGCATATGCGACTAGGAAGAGTGAGTCGCGGGAGGAATAGAAGACAGAAGAAAGAGAGGGCAGAGAGAGAGAGAACATAAAAGAGGGAGCCATAATTGGTTTGAAGAGAAAACTGAACCCACAGAAAGGTCTAGAGACCTAAAAGACTGACCCCAACTAACGAGCAACTGTGGAAAGGCTACCATAAATGTCCTTTCCTGATAGTGAGATCAACAACTATTTTATCCACCATCATGGAGTCTTCATCTAGTACCTGTTGTAAACAGAAGCAAACACCCACAACTAAACACTGAGTCGAACTAGAATCCAGATGTAGGGAGTGAGGACAAGACCAGGTTGCAGAAACTCATAGAGACAGCTGACCTGAACAAAGAGGAGCTAATGGGGCCCCCCAGACTTGATAGCTGGCAATCCAGTATGGAACTGACTCAGATTCCCTGAATATGGGTCTCAGCTAGAAGGACTGAGCAGTCTAAAGGACCTCAGACAGTAGAACCAGATTGTATTCCTGGTGCACAAAAGGAACTTGCAGACACATCCCCCATGGAGGGATACTCCTTTAACCTAGACACAGGAGAGAAGTCCTAGCCCCTACTTCAAATGACTTGACAGATTTACATGATCCCCACCTGGATAGCATAGCCCTATATGTGGAATGGGTTGGGGCTATGGTAGGGGAGGGTGGTCAGGGTGCATGTGAGGAAGAGAGAGGAGAGGAAGGAGGGGAAGGAGGGAGGGCAGGAAAGGGAAGTGGATTCTACATGTAAAATAAAAATAATAATTAAATAAAAAATAATAATTTTTCTCTACATCTTTCCCCTCTCTAAATACCTTTCATGTAGCAATAGCAACACCTTCCATGTTTTCTCAAATTAATAGCTTGTTTTTCTATTATTATTATTATTTGTGTGTGTTTGTGTGTGTGTACTACTCAATCCTGTTTCTTTTTTGCATTTCAACTAGTTTTAATATATGAGAATTACATTTATTCAATCATATTTACTCCTAGAGTATAATTTATAAATGTGACTTATTAGGATATTTTAAGATTTTATTTTCCTAGTTCAACTATATATTTGACTTTGTGTACTAAAATCTATTTGATCATTAAATTTGTCCTGTTTTATAACGTAACGTTTTAAAACAAGAGTGCCATGATTAAGTTATTTTCAATAATGCTATAGTAATTTCATTATATTTTCCATTGTTTTCATCACCCTCAATTTTAATTAACCATGATGACATATAAATCATAGTCATAATTGTGTATATATGTGTATCTCTCAATAAATACTTGTGTATAATTTTTTTTTTTTTCATATTTGAACTGACCTTTGCTGACAGATGATTTAATGTGTTATATGTATATCTGTTATTTCACTGCTACACAAAGTATACTAATACCCTTCATATTATCTGCATATTATTATTATTTAATTAGAATTATTTGAGGGAAAATTAGCTAGACACAAATAAGAGGAGCACAATTTATTGAGGTCTTTTATTTCATGTTAAAACATAGTATTGTAAGTATTTATTGTTAGCAATTATTAAGCAATTATTGCTAATGTACATTTATTCATTACTATTTTACAGAATTGGGGAAACCCTTGATAAGTCCTTTACATGAAATTGGAGAATGTGGTTCTCATGGCGATTTTGAAACCTGCCAATTTGGAAAGAATATTCCAGTTTCAACGCTGCAATGTTCAGTAAGGTTTACTAAGTTTTGAGACAAGAATTCATTTAATTGGGAAAACATAAATCTTCCAGTACTCTGAGCAATTAAATGAATAAATCTGGTAGAAATTCATATCATTATGATTTAAACCAGAGCTTAAAGGCAAACCATATATGAACCTAGGTTATGACATAAAGTTATTTTTCTAACAATTTGTTGATGTATAATTACTCCCCATGAAATGAAATCATGTCAGTTGTAAAATTCAGTGTTTTTCAGTATATTTACATCTCTCTATCCTAGCCATAATTTTATAACCATTTTTTGAATGGTAATAATAATGGTGTATTTCTGGAACTTTGTAAAACTAATCCCACTGACTCACCAGGGTAAATTAGTACCAGGCTGTACAAATAATGCCAAGCTTCCTGCTGGGTGATGGATAGTATGTTCAGTAGGAGGGACTGTAAACTTTTTTTTTCTAGTTAATTTTTTTCATAATTTATTTTTCTATTTTTTATTTTACATATCGATGCCAGTTCCCTCTCACTCCCTCCCTCTCTTTTTTTCCCTCTCCCACCCTCTCATGCCCCCAACTCCATTCTCCGCCCTCACTCCACATGTAGGGTGATGCCCTGTAAGAGGTGTCATCTAAATCTATCAAGTCATTTGGAGTAGGGACTACGACTTCTCCTCTCTCTGTCTCTAGGTTAAGGGTGTGTCTCTCCATGGGGGATGTGATCCCAAAGTTCTTTTGTACACCAGGGATACATCCTGGTTCCACTGTCAGAGATCCCCTTAGACTGCTCAGGCCTTCTAGCTGAGACCCATGTTCAGGGGTCTTGAGTCAGTCCCATGCTGGATTCCCAGCTATCAATCTGGGGATCCATTAGCTCCTCTTTGTTCAGGTCAGTTGTCTCTATATATTTCTGCAGCTTGATCTTGTTCTCCCTCTCTGCATCTGGATTCCAGTTCAGCTCAGTGTTTAGCTGTGGGTGTCTGCTTCTGTTTCCATCAGCTACTAGATGAGGGCTCCGTTATGGTGGATAAGTTAGTCATCTATCTCATTATCAAGAAAGGGCATTTATAGTAGCCTTTCCACTGTTGCTCAAATTGTTAGTTGGGGTCAGTCTTCTATATCTCTGGCCATTTCTTTAGGTTCAGTTTTCTTTTCAAACCTATTATGGCTCCCCCTCTTTTATGTTTTTTTCTCTCTCCCTCTCTCTCTTTCTCTTTCCCTCCCATTGTCTATTCTTCCCCCTGTCTCAATCTTCCTAATCCCATGAGCTTTTTGCTCCCCTTCTCTTTCTCCTAGTTTCCTCTTCACTCACTGCTCCCCCACTCCCCTTGTGCTCTGGAGATCTTGTCCCTTTCCCTTTCTGTGAGGGACCTTATATGAATCTCTTAGAATCATCTTGTATCCTAGTTTCTTTGGCAGTGTGAATTATAGGCTAGTGATCCTTTGCTCTATGTCTAAAATCCATATATGAGCAAATACATACCATGTTCCTCTTTTTTGAGACTAGGTTACATCATTAAGGATGGTTTCTTCAAGTTTCATCCACTTGCCTGTGAATTTCAAGATTCCATTGTTTTGTTTTGTTTTGTTTTCTGCAAAGTAGTATTCCATTGTGTAAATGTGCCACATCATCTTTATCCATTCTTCAGTTGTTGGTCATCTAGGTTGCTTCCAAGTTCTGGCTATTACAAATAATGATGCTATGAACATAGTTGAACACATATCTTTAATGCATTGATTTGGATCATTTGGGTATATGCCTAAGAGGGGGATTGCCGAATCCTGTGGTATACTGATTCCCATTTTCCTGAGGAACCACCATACTGATATCCAAAATGGCTGTACGAGTTTGCACTCCCACCCCCCAGCAGTGGAGGAGTGTTCCCCTTTCTGCATATCCTCTCCAGCATCGTCATTGGTGTTTCTAATTTCATCCATCATGTAACCCTCCCCTACTCAGTCTTGGGAGACATCAAGCTGTTTTCTCTACCTATTCGTCTACTTTTGACATTTCCAAAAACAGCCCCTTCTATATTGGCTATTTGTACTTAACGTGATGTTTCCAAGATCCATTCCTTTGTATGTGTGGTTAGTGCTTGACTTCTTATTATTGCAAATGTTCTCTGTGTCTATACACCACACATTTTATTTATTCTATTAGTTGGTGTTTCCATTTACAGTATAGTAATAATTCTGCTGTGGATATGACTGTACAGATGCACAAGTTTTCCTTTCTTTTGGGTGAATAATTACTGGTAAAAATTGTTGAGTAATGTGATAATGCTGCATAAACTTTTGAGAACTCTGAGTGCCAGGTTGCTTTCTGAACAGGATGCAAGAGGCAGACAAAGGTTAACATCTCATCCTGTCCAGCTTATACTTTGCTGATGTCAAGATATGGTTTACAGTTGAACTAACAAGGATAATCTGCTACTTTTCTTTATTGAAGTTTTGTTCCCAGTCCAAAACTACTACTTTTTTTTTCTCACATTTCCATCAAGTCTTGTTATAGGATCTGCTGACTCATTCTGCAAGTTGTTACACTGTGATTGGTTCGCTCATTACAATTAATTTACTAGACAGTGGAGGAAAGATTAGTTTTCAAAAATCAGCTAATAATATTAAAGTCAAACTGATATTGGAATTCGCAGTTATGACTTGTTACTGTATATAACACTGTAGCTATACATTTATGTTGCACCAAATATACATCCTGTCTTCAGAATTGACACTTTCCAGTTGTTTCTCCTCCCTTTAATTTAATAATATATATATATACACATATATATGTATTTATATATATGTATATATATATATAATTTTTAGGATTTATAGAATACATATTTTAATTCTTCAAAAAATTATTTCAGCAAGATATCATTTAAAAGTTTGTCAAAGCTTAAGCAATTTCAGAAAGAGAAATTATTAAAAAATAGTAATTGAAATAAAAGAATCAAAGCAGGTTTTCCTATTCTGTGAAGCATTACAGCCTATCACAGGTTACTGGTTCAATGATGTCCATTATGAATTAGCATGAACATCATGTTACATTAGAAATAACATTCAATGAATTTAGCATACATTACTACATTTAATTAACATTTTTTACAGACTGAAAATGACCACAGAATTTTCTTTTAAAGCCTCACCCAAGAAATGGAAGGTGAAAATACAATATTAGGTCTACCAAAACTTACTCAAAGTTAGTTCATTCTGAGACTTAATACCAAAAGCAGATATCAGAATTTGGTTATGTTATCTAGTAATTGTAGGTCTTTGTTTCTTTGTTTGTTTTTTGTTATAGTACTTCAAATCATGTTTGTCATTCTTCTCCACATCTTAATTATAAAAAATATTCTGGAGGCAAACTTGCTTATTTATAAGAAATTGCAATAGAAGAAAACTGGGCATAAAAATTCTTCCACAGTAGTTCCACTCTTCTCCTTCTAGTTTCCTACTATTTCTTAAAAGCAGTGTTTATCATCATTAATATTACTACACAATGGACCTTCTTTAAAGGAGACTAACTTTCATGATGTGATTTAGGTTTTGTTATTATCTCCTGTTCAAACCAAAGCATCTTTTTCTTTTTAAAAGGTTTATTTGTATATTTCATGTATACGGATGCTTTGTCTTCGTATGTGTAAAACAAATAAGAAAAACAGATATTGGAGTTCAAGATGAAGATCAGAAAGCCAAGCATCCACTCAGTAGCTCTTACCTCTACTTCAGACTGAAATAGCTGTTTCCATATATACTCAGAGTTCAATGCACTGAGTTCTGTGTCTCCCTCCTGCCTTATATTCCTTTCTCTTCCCAGCCATATCACTCTAGTCTCCACCTCCCTAGTGTCAGAATTAAAGGCATGAGCTCTGTTTCTCTTTTGGACTGACTTACTCTCATGTAGCCCTGGGTGACCTTGAACTCACAAATATCAGTGTACCTCTGTCTCCTAAGCCCTGGGATTTAAGGTGTGTGCCACTACTGCCCAACTTCTATGGCTGTGGCTAGCTTTGCATTTTGATCCCCAGTGGCTTTATTAAACCATAACAATATGTCACCACACATATATATATAGGTGATGGTTGCGAGCTCCCATGTGGGTGCCAGGAATGAACTCAGGGTCTTTGGAAGAGCAGGCAGCGCTCTTAACTTCAGAGCCATCTTTCCAACTCCTGTCTTTTTATTTTTATCTTTAGTGTCATAGACAACATCTTTTTCATTTTCTTTTCTCTCTATCTTTCTTGAGAAGATTCTAGTATGAAAGTTTGCTTTTTATTCCCTCCCCTTCATGTGAGCCAAATTTACGACTTGAGAAGGTGTAGAATCATCTGAAACAAGGCTCTGTCCTGTATGTAGTACCTTCTGAAGATGTTGATGCCTGCCCAATAGGTGCAAGGAGCTCTACTGGAAAGCATAGGCTTTCTCTGTGGCCTGATACCCGTACAACATAGCCTCTGAGTTCAATGGTTCAGGTGCCAGTAAAAAGAATACTGCGTAGTTTAGTGTCGGCAGTTACCTGACTTGGTTCTCACCTTTTTGATGTTTTGCCTGCATTTTATCTTCTTATCTAATAAAAATTAACCAGTTAAAACCTACACACCCATACCTCTACTCATGATACTTTATGGTCTTTCCACTTAATAATTAAATGTATTTCAATCAGTAACAGCCATAAAGTTCATTAACTGCTGAACCATCTCTCTAGCTGTAGAGCTAAGATCTTATAGAAACCTGAGCTGGCTGAGTAATCTTCCAGAAGACCCGAGTGCAGTTCCAAGAACCCACTTTGGGTACCTCAAAAATACCTCTAACTTTGGCTCCAGGAAATCTAACACTTTCCTCTAGCTTCCAATGACACTACTTGTCTGCCTCAAATAACAAAAAAAGAAAAAGGAAAAATTTTAAGCCACCTTATCATTCATTATGAGGTTATGGTACCTAGGTCATGGTTAGCAGAGTATAATACTTACATATATGATTTCCCTCCATAGAGACTCCATACAAAATGATGCCATTTTCGGTTCACCTGCTCAACTATTTACTCATATGCTCTCCCCAACATTGCTACCAAAGTAGTGCAAGGGACAAATAGAAAGGACAGTGCAGTCTGTGAGGTCATGCTCAGCTGAGAAATTAGCCCTTAGTAATTAAATTATTCTTTGTGGTTCTTTGCTATGTCCCAGGTCCTCTAGTTCTTCCTTTAATTTAGAAATAGTCTGTGTTTGAGCAACTGAATTGTTTTCTCATCCTGTTTTCTAGGTATACATCTTAGATTTTGTTGCATCTTTCAATTATATTGTCTTTATATATGTATATATATATATGTATACATATATATAAACATAATATTAATGAAATAAAATTAAATCACTTTCCACTTCTTTTCCACCAGCAACCCTACCTCAAACGCCTCCTATTCCCCTAAATTTGATAACATCTTTTTATTGCTATTGTTACATACATGTGTATATATTATGCATCTATTTGTGCAAATTTATTTTTTAATCTTTCTTTTCTTTTTTATTGTTTTTTATTTTTATCTTACATATCAATCCCAGTTCCCTTCCCTCCCTACATCTTTCCCTCTCTGCCACCCTTCCATGCCCCCTACCATCCTCCTCTCTCATCCCCCCACTTCAAATGTAGGGTGATGCCTTCTAGGGAGGGATCTTCTAAATCTGTCATGTCATTTGGAGTTGGGACTAGCCCTTCCTCCTGTCTCTAGTTTAAGGGAATATCCATCCATGGGGAATGTGCTCCCAAAGTCCTTTTGTGCACCAGGAATACAATCTGGTTCCACTGTCATATGTCCCTTAGGCTGCCCAGGCCTTCTAGCTGAGACCTATGTTCAGGAGATCTGAGTCAGTCCCATGCTGGACTCCCAGCTATCAGTCTGGAGGCCCATTAGCTCCTCCTTGTTCAGTTCAGCTATCTCTATGTGTTTCTGCAACCTTTTCTTTTCCTCTCCCTCTGCATCTGGATTCCAGTATGGCTCAGTGTTTAGTTGTGGGTGTCTGCTTCTGTTTCCATCAACTACTGGATGAGGGACTCTATGCTGGTAGATAAATTAGTCTTCAATTTCATTACCAGCAAAGGACATTTATGGGTAGCCTTTCCACTGTTGCTCAAATTGTTAGTTGGGGTCAGTCTTGTAGGTCTCTGAACATTTCTCTAGAATTAGTTTTCTTTTCAAACCTATAATTGCTCCCTCTTTTATAGTCTCTCTCTTTCTCTCCTTCTCTCTATCTCTTCTTTTATCAATTCAGTTTATAATCCTGTCCCTTCAACCAAGTGAGAAAACAGCTGCCACATTTATCATATGAGCTTTGAACCTCCTCAAAATTCTATTGGAAATCTTGTCCCCCTAAAGGTACTTTCCAGAAATCCTTTTGAGTTGAACTCCTCATCTTGCCTTCCCATTTAGCCCAACAATGACAATGTTTTAAGGCTAGGACCCTCAATGTGTGACCCTTCCTCAGCCTTTCTGAATTCTTACATTCATTATTATTTTTAGATTGTGTCTTCCCAGTGGTACCTGGGAAGTTATTCACACTGCCATTTTTTGTCAATTTATGTGTATGTACTGTATAAATTAGGAACCATCATTTGCACATTGTGTTGTCTCTCCTGTGTTTCATAGATTTTTTTTAGATTGTGTTTCAAGTACATTAATATACAGCCACTGTGTAGCAAAAGTCCCTTTCTCCTAGCTTCATTACCTTTATAATTTGCAGTCAGTCTCTTTGTGGTTCATGAACTTCCATTAATAATACCTCTGGATCTTTATGGCTCTTTCTTTTATGGATACAGGCCATACAACATTTCAGGACTGAAGATGTGGCTCATGTTTTAGAGCATCTTCCAAGGATATGGCAAGATCCACTTTTTAATATCTTGTGTCTCACATATAAACAATCGAGCAAGTCAAATTTGTGTGATTTTATACACATGCTATTGATAAAATCTTGAGATTCTAATATCTTTTACTGTATATTTGAATCCTCTCTGACTGCACTAACTTAAAACTATAGTCATTCATCAATCAACCTGCATTAGTGAAATACAATTGCTTTTGACACACAGGCTTTTTAATGTTTTAGGAACAAGCAGCAACTAAGCCATATTCAGAATTAAGAGAGTTACAAAACTTCAACAATAAATACGATGGAGACCAAAATTAGAAGCCTTAAATCGACACTCTCTAAATTGAAAGTTAGCAGAGCACTGAGTGTTTTGGAACTGGAACGATATAAGTACCTCTATCATGAAGAATTAAGCATTAGAAAATCATTTCAGTATTACCTAAACAAGTAAGGAAAACACATATATGTAGAAAAGTCCAACAAGTTCAGTAATTTCTCTCTAAAACATAATTGTTAGCAAAATACTGTTTGTGAAATTCCCATAAGGTGAATGTTAATTGGATGATATAATTTTTGGAAATAATATTATTACATAAACTTAATTTTAAGTGATAACTCTGTTACAGATTATCATATTTTCTGTTTTTATTTATTCATGATAATTTCATATACTTAACCAAATCAAGTATATTTTCACCTGTGTGTTTTATAAATTTTCTAATTAGGACAGTGATATTACATAAAATGTTTTGTAAGCATTCGCAAAATAAACACTGAATATTGAACTATCTTTAAGATAATGTAGCTTACAACCAAGGGTGTGAGTACCATCAACCACCCCTACTTCACTGGCAGTTGGTAATTTTCTTTGCTGTGAAGTTTGATTTTGCCACTAGAGGGGAGCAAGACGACAATTCTTTTGACTGTGTATAATCTCCATAAAGGTATACTGTGTAATAGGGAAAAATTAATATGGGGAGGAAAAAGTCTAGATTTAAAAAATGGTTAATAATTGTTCAGCGTGAAAATTTTGGAGGCTATATTGCCAAATTCTACCTGTGCTGCTTTGGTAATGATGAAATGATATAACTGTGTCTTAAGCCTCTTTGGTTCATTAATTAATAGTCCCACTATCACACTCTCCCGGGAATTATGATAGCTTGTCCAGTATTGTTAAAGTACAAGTAACTTAATGCACCTTCAGGAGGAAGTGGCAAATTTAGACTTTACAATCTTCCCAGGAGTAAGGACAATTTAGAGAAGAGCAAGACAATGATTCAAATGGAAATGCAAAGCGGACCTGCAATAAACACACAAAGCCTGAGGCCATTCACTGAGTGCTCTTCTGCAGGGTATTTTGACAGCATCCCAGGAACCAAAGTAAGTCTTTTTCCAAGAAAATACCTGACAGCATCTTCCTCAAACTCTCAACCATCAGCCCGTGGCCTAGAATGATTGGCTATATTTTTAGTTAACTTTTTCTTTGTTTTTAATTTAAATTAGAAACAGTCTTATTTCATATACAATACCCTCTCTCACCTTCCTCCCATGAGCCCACTGACCTCCATTTCCATCCCCTTCTGCTCCATAGAAGGAGAGAGGCCTTCCATTGGGTATTATCAAAGTCTGTCACATCATTTGGGGCAGGCCCTAGGCTGAGGGAGTATCTATCTATGTGGAATGGGTTCCCAAAGTCCATTCATATATGAGGGATAAATACTGATCTGCTACCAGAGGCCTGATAGATTGCCCAGGCCTCCTAACTGACACCCACGTTTAGGGGGCTTGGTCTGTCCTTTGCTGTTTTTACAGTTGTGGTATGGTTCTTGTTTTCAACGTGGTTAACACCTCCTAGGTTGATGCAAGAGTGAATCACAAAGAAGGACAAAAGCAGAGGGATTAGAGAATGGGCTCTGCTGGGAAACACTGCTACTGTGCTAATGCAGGGGCATGAGTTCAGATCCTCAGCACCCACCTGAAAGTTTGGCATAGTGGCCATAACTGCAGTGATTGGAAATGGGTGGAAGCAAGGCAGATCCTGTGGTTCCCAGTCAGAATAGTCTAGCATAAACTATGAGCTCTAGGTTCAGGGTGGAACCTTGTTTTAATAAACAAAGTGGAAAAGAGAGAGAAAGAGCAGAAGTAAGATTTCCCCTACACAAGTACATGCACTGGCGAGTGACCTCCACCCCCTGTACAAATGTAGCACATACATACACACACACACACACACACACACACACACACACACACACACAACCTGGGACAAGACTGAGAGACCCAGAGAAAGCAAAATTAGAAACTTCATAAATTTGGAAAGTTCCTAGTGTACTTATTTTTATGAGATACCATTTACAAACTTTATATGCTTGTAAGTGAAATTATACATTTTAAATTTATTTAAAATTTGAATGTAAATTGCTTTTAATGAAGTGATTACTTCTGAACACGCAAGGTAGTTTAGTGTGTAGATGTCTTTGCTGTAAAGACTGAGGACCTCAGTTCAATTTCCAAAGCCCACATATAAAATAAAGGAATAAATTGCCTACAAGTTGTCATCTCACCTAGACAAATGCCCCCACAATATGTGTACCTGTACAGCCAGACACAGCACTAAATAAACACATAGACACATAAGTGCATAAATGAACAAACATAAATGAAAATGATTATTCCTGCCCATAACTCTAAGTATATTTTGTCATGCTTTGTTTTTCTTCCAAGCAACTTTTAGCTTGGTTGTGCACACATTTACCTGACTCCTATTTTCAGGTTTCATATTCAAGCTTAATTCCAAGATGATGTGTCCTATGTACTAGGAGCCATTGTATACTTTCATTTGTCCCTATTAGATGTTATTACTTTGCCATTACAAGTTACGTAACTGACATGAATAGATACATCTTTTAGGTTCTACATATAAAGAATCATTTTCTGATCACTGAAAGAACAGGTGTGGTGTTTAAAACTGATGATGCAATCTGTGTTTGTAAGCACCCTCTATGCCACACACCGAGGTGAAATACTTAATTAACATAAAGGTTATAAAAACATCTAACTTTTTTATAGATGCAAAAAGATTCCCAATAGGATTGTACATAGAGAAGCAAATAAAGCAAGGTATGTTGCCAAAATGTATGAGTTTGATTTAAATGAATAGATTTATGTAATAAGATTTAGATATAATTTGTTTTCCCTTTATCTTGGTAGATTAACTAGTCTTGTTACATTGAATGAAATATATAAAGTATAAAAATCCATAATTGTCATTATTAGTCTTCTACAATTTTTCAAAAAAGATGAAAATGTCTACATTGTTTGGAAAGCAACACAAAGACATAATTACTAAAACCCAATGTAATACTGAGAACGCTAAACAACAACACTGAAAATGAACAACACAATGTCTGCAAGTAACACACACAATGCCAATAATAATTTTAACTACAAATAGCCTCAATTCTCCAATCAAAAGACATTGGCTGACTGAATGGGTCAAGAAACAAAATCCATATACTTGTTCTCTTTAAGAAATATATCTCACCTTTAATGGTAGAGTAAAAGTAAGGGAAAATACTCTGATCAAATGTTACCAGGAAGTAACCAACCATCGCTATCCCAATATCTGACAAAAGAGACTTCCAGACTAGTCCATGAAAATAATTAGTATACTGGAAGTGAATAATATCTACTTTTAAACTTTGCATTTATTTTCTTAACATCTATTTAGCACTGTTTTGAGGAGAGTATCCCTGATTGGCCTGGCATAACAGCATGGCCATGAATACCCAGAAATTTACTTACCTCTTTCTCTTGACTGCTGAGATTAAAATTGCAAAACCACACCAACATTGAGATTTTGACAGATTCCTTTATGTATGGAGTTTTCCAATTTTCCTTTCAAACAATATACACTTTCTTGTTCTCTGTGGCTTGTTCTAGTTCTTCATTTTTTTCTGTAATATTTTCTGTTAATATTTACTATTTTGCCTGCCTCCATTTGTTACTTTCTGAACATTATTTCTGTTGACAAAAATGTTTCCTGTTTTCATGAGAAAGTAGCAAAACCATAAAGAATTTCAGGATATTGTAGATTCTTAAAGATTAGTCAAAATGCTATTCACTATATGACCTGGGAGAAATTCAATGTCCTGGGAGAAATGGTTGTTTTGATGTAAAATGTTAAACTCAAGACACTCAATGAGTCACATGAGCACAGTAGGTATACATGAGGTTAAAGCTCACATTCCTTAATATAGAACACATTTCTCTGGGTGTTTTAAGAAGAAATTGCAATATTGTTGCTAGTATTTGTTGTAATGGGTAAAGGATCAGATTGTGTTTACCAAGTGAAACCAAGGGCACAGAGTAAACATGAATTAACAAGAGAATGGGGGGATTAAAGGAACAACACTGGGTAGGGTTAGGACTTACTTTGGAAGAAGACTTGTAATTGAAAATTTTAGAAGCTATATACACACAATATAAAATATAAGAACTCAAGATATTGAAACTTTCCTTTAAACAAATATTAAATTTTAAAGATTGAATGATTCTAACAAATATTTTGCTTTTTTGTCTTTGATTGTAGGTACTACAACCAACAATATTTCTATTGACAGATATTAAATAACTTGAAACAATTTGTGTAGTTTCTATGGCAGATAAGAAAATCTTGTATATGTGTATGTGTCTTTATGTGTCTGTCTCTTCCTATCTCCATTTTCATCTATGACATCTATGTAACAGTCTTCGAAGGATATGTTGTAGATCCTTCTAAACAAGGATCTAAGTGTTGCTAAATTGTATCTATCTATGACTCAGGTAAGATTTCTCCTACACATTCTTTGCCATCTCACTGGCATTTGCACAACAGACATGTGTGGTGCACAATAGCTGGGCCTCCTTGCACCACTTAGAGACTGCATTTAT
This sequence comes from Phodopus roborovskii, assembly GCF_943737965.1. Lineage (NCBI taxonomy): Eukaryota > Metazoa > Chordata > Mammalia > Rodentia > Cricetidae > Phodopus > Phodopus roborovskii. The sequence goes on along the minus strand of NW_026125171.1, from coordinate 114,379 downwards.
ATGGCTGTCAGCATTCATACAGCAAAGATAGCTGATTGAATCTACATTTAACCTGATCTGAAGTAATAAGAAAATTGAGAGCACCTTCCTGACATCTATTCTGAAATCAGGCTTAACATTTAAATATCAGACATGTACACTGAATTCTTCAGAAGTGGAGGACCTGGTAGTGAGCTGTCATAGGAAAAACATATTCTACATTCTACAGATATACCAAAAAATTATTCCTTAATAACAGTGTTGTTCTTTTCAGTAAATATTTTACTCATATTGAAATGTAAAGACTACTGGTACCAAATGCTTCTCTAAAATATTTTATATTCTACTTTATAATAATTATATTTCAATATTGAAAGGTAATTATCCATCACATATTAGATGAGGTTCATAGAACTTCTTATGTAAATGGTGAAAAAAATCTTTAATATGTAAAGTAAAAGAAGCAATAATTGTAGGCATGGCAATATTCTGAAAAAATAAAATTGTTAAAGGATTTTTTTTCAAAACTGTGTATGTTCAATATAGCACATTCTAATATAGAGAAAATGCTTCATTAAATATTGCAAGGTGATTTATTTAATATTACAAGCTGATTGAAGTCAGATGCCTGTCCTTGAGAAAATAAATAAATTTTACATTTTACTGAGGTATTGAAACTTTCTACTCATGCTCTCCTGATATTATAAAACCTTAATGTCTCATATAATAATTTCAAAAACCATCACAAGATGGTTGTATAGTCCGTTCCACAAGAGCAAATTTCATCTTGGTATTGTGGACATGATATTTGAAGCCGGGGTGTAGTCAGAGACATTAGTGGGAACCCTATTATGATATGGCCCTTTGTGTGGACAGAAGTTTCTGTTCTGCCCTTTCCTGCAGCTATTTATCCCCTAATAAACACACAGAGGCTTAAATTAATTATAATTTGTTTGGCCAATGGCTCAGGGTTCTTATTGGCTAGCTCACTCTTAATTATTAAGCCATGACTATTAATCTGTGTATCTTCACATGATCTTATCTAACTGAAGAATGCCTGGGCATTCTAATTTCCTGTGGATATATGACATCTCCTTCACAACTACTCTCTTCATTCTTCTTCCCACAATTCTCCTAGTCTGGTAGGCCTACCTATACTTCCTTCATGGCTACATTCTGCCTGGCCACACAGCTTAATTCATCAACCAGTAAGGGAAACAAATATTCCCAGCATATAGAAGGATATCCCACATTAGTTTTGATTATTTATATTTATTCCTGTGAGAATAATACAGCTCTATCCTTCAACATAGAGATGGCAATGACTACTGAGGGATCAACTTCAAACCAGACATCTATATTACCAACCCCAGGCCTCAAGAGACACTGTGGAAGAGAGGAGTGGAAAGAATGTACAAACTAGAGGATGGGAAGGGGTGTTGTTAATATAACTTGTATTATATTACTATATGCTATGCTATTGTATTATTATACATAACATAGTATATGTGGTATGGCAGCAGAAGAAGGCACTATAAGGGGAATGAGGGAGACCATACAAGGAAGTGGGTGACAGGAGTGAAGTGGGTGAGAAATAGAAAGTATGTAGTTTATGTATGAATATCCCATGAAACACAATTTTGTATGTTAACTAAAATGTTAAATAAAGATATTCCATGCAGTTTTAACTCAAATATAATATTTTTAACATCATACTTCCAACAGGCAAAAAGATCATTGGTAATAAAGCATTCTATTCTTTAATAACAAAAGAAATAAGCAATATATGGTAAGAATTAAAATACTATAGCAGGTGTCACCACCTACCTAAATATGTCACTCTCCTGCTAGCATTTTAAAAAAGCACTTGGCCATTCTGAAAATTCTCAATAATTCAAAACTACTACTTATTTTGTAGAAGTTGACACATGATGTGAAGGTTAATCTTGATTGGCAAATTGGTTATTTTGAAAATTACTGAGATATCAGTAAAGCACACCTCTTGGTAAGTCTTTGAGACTATCTCAAGAGAAAGAAAGGCTTTCAACTATTAACTGGATTAATCACTTGATGTACTCTTGGTATGATAACATTTTGGGAGATGGGGGACTCATGACCTAGAATATAGGCAATGAGCTATTTATTGTTCTACTATGGTATTCTGGAAAAACTATTGTAATGTACCTACTGTCTGCCCCATATCTGCCATGCTTATTTTTAGTCATGTGATAAACAGCTAAATTCCATGTTATATACTTTTCCACCTAATCTGTAATGAGTCTTTGTCCTACCAGCCAGCTCCCAAATAATGACATGGAGATTTATAATTATTTATGAAAGTTTGATCTAAAACTTAGGCTTGTTGCTAACTGGTTTTTAAAATGTAATTTAGCACATTTCTAATAATCTATATTTTACCTTTCATGCATTCTGTATGTCTGACTCTCTCCTTATCTTGTTGGCACTTCCTCTGCACCTTGATTATCTGGCCCTATTTCCTTTCTCTGACAGGAAGTCCTGCCTATACCTTCATCTAGCTATTGACCACTCAGCTCTTCAGTAAACCAATCACAGAAATATATCTTTATGAAGTATTCAAATACCCCACAACACTAAACTGAAAATCATTGTATGTAAAACTCGGGTACTGAAATATATAAATTATTCATAAAAAATGAATCCTTGTCAAAGGTTTTGATTAAAATAACAAGTAAACCCCCAGTTCTCAGGATGTATTCTATTCTGACTCCAATAAATGTATGCTATTACAATTCCTAAAAACCTGGATTATAAATGACAAAATTTCTGAACTCATGTGACAGTCACTATAATCCCTCATCATGCAAAAGTCTCATAAGTAGTCTTTAATATAAGTAGTATCCTAATCATTGGAGTGTAGTAAAATGGTACACAGAAAGGCCAACAAATGGTGTATCTTTCCAGGGCCCTTGGGAATTCTACCACCATACAATAGATATGGATTTCCCTTAAAATTCTTCTTCTCAAAGTTTCTTTTTTCTGTTCATAATACCTGGTCTTTAATGTATACCATTTTGACAGTTCCATAATCACATCCATGGTGATACCATCTGTAGTCAGTGGTAATATCCAGGTAGATCACATATTTCTGTCAACCTAAAAATTCATTATTTTATGTGTATTAGCATTTTTGTCAGACTGAAAAACTTACACATGCACTTTCCTGTTGCCTCAGAGGCAAGAGGGCATTGAAATCCCTAGAACTGGAGCAACAGATATTTGTAAACTATCATATGGGTACTAGGGATCAGATCCATGTTCTTTAAAGGAACAGCCAGTGATATTGTGTGTATATGTGTGTGTGAATCTAAGATATCCTGGAATGGCTTCTTATTGGGAGTAGTGGATTAAACAAGAATGCTTAAGCTTAAAGCTAGATAGGCTATCAGAATTATATTCTTAAAACAAAAATTGAGAAAACTTGAATCAGCAAACAATGGTCATTTTACTTATTGTAAAATCTTAGCCAATTACTGGTGCTGCAGTTAGTCTTTGTGTTTTTTGCCAATGAGATAAGCTTCTGTGACTTACCATCTGGGTGAGTTTTAGCTTTCATGCGTCTTGGATGGATTTAGACAAAAATAATATTTGAAACTTGAGAATTTGGAAAAGCTGCACTAATATCCAAACATCACTATTGTGAAAATTAATGAATTCTTCTTGTTTCTTGTAGTTTAGTATTTGTTTCTAATGTCAAATTTTTTGTCTAGTGAGGTTATCCAATCAGTAATTGTATATTAGTCTACTGTTTTTCCAGTGTACAATCAATGTTAAATGATGCCTAAAGAGAAAGAAGCAAATCTTATTTAACTGCAGTATTTTAGCAGTTCTCTGAGTCAATGGACATCAGTATTTGTAGTAATTAAAGTTTTTCATGAATTTACTTACTATTCAGCATGAGCCGTATAATGGAGAAATTTTTACTCCATTGATACTTTACCTTTTCACCATTCAGATTAAGGTAAAACATTCTGCATTTATTTCAATGATGTTATGTGAGAAAGGATAGGAAATGAAAATGGGAATCAGACTCATGCTGAAACAGGAACAGATGTTGCATATAGTATTTAAGATAATAAGGTATATTAGGCAAAATGAGTCTATTACTTTGCTTACACTTGTAAAATTGTATGTATGATCTATAAAAATATCTAGAATTGTGAAAAACAAGGATACTATTTTTTCAAAATGTAGTTTCTGTCTTCTTAAATTTTAAATCATGTATATTGTTTAACTAGGTTAAAAATGACATAAATAGCATAAAATAGTCTCGACTTTTAAACAGTGCAGCAGATTGTTTAAATTTATCATGCCAGTGGAGAGTTTACTATTCAACTTAAGTTTACAAATGAAAGAAGAAAAAAGGTCAGAATTTATGGGAACTACTAACAAGTAAATGATTACTGTTGTAACAGAGATAAACTGATCTAGGTTGGGAGAAGCATAGCTGTTGCCTGGTTAAATAAACAGATTTCTCTCGTGACATTCATCACTATATTCTGTTGGCACCATAAGAAGAAACACTTGAAGGAACTGTGGATACCAAGGATCATTTACAGTGATATTTCCTGAAACCGTTCTAAATAAAAGTGTTACCTGTCATCATATCTTAGTTTCTTTTCCTGTTACTGTAACCAAATACCATGGGAAAAAAAAGATTAATGGAGAAAGATTCCATTCTGACCCACAGTTCAAAACTACAGGCTAGAGTGTGATATTAGTCAAGCATAGCAATACTGGTGGGAGCAACAAGGACATGTGCTTACACCAAGAAGTGATGGTGAGCAGGCAAAGCAAAATTGTCTGCCCTTTACATACCCTTATATATGGACCACCATCAATCTGTTTTATTAAGAAAAAATGCCTGCATCAGTTTTGGATTACTGTCCTATGATTTGCTGATCAGGGAGTCCTCAGTATCTCTCAAACATAAAAAGATTATTATCATTGCTCTTGGCTATCCTAAAGAGAGCTATATGGTAACACTTTGTTGGTGAAGACAACTCAGACTTTCAATATAGAATACAGAAAACAAGCTGTAACTAAGTTGTAAGCTTCCTCCCTATGCTCGTACTTTTAGATGTAGAGTCTCACAGTTGGCCAAAGTGCTGAGAATAAGTAACTGTTGTATGCTCAACCCTAAATAAAAAAAAATCTAACAGACACACACACACACACTCATGTATGCACACACTCACACCACCTCCCAAGGCAGAGGATATCATGAAATAGAGAAGCAATGAACATAATTTAAAATATAGCTCTTGCATAGTAGAGGTTCATTTAGGTAAATAGTCAGGACTGGTATAACCAGGTCATATGGCAGTTCTACTTTCCTTTTTGAGAAGTCCATACTAGTTAACACATAGTCTATCAGTTTGCAATGTCATCTAGAGTGAATCACACTCATTATTCAATAACCAGCAGGACTAAATGTTGAGACAGGATATCATTTAAGATTAACTTCCAATTAAATAATTCTTGTGATGAAATGCCCAACAGACCCACTAAAATTTCTTGAATGGTTTTAGCACTGCTCACCTGATCTCTTTTCTTCAAAAATATGAATGAGAGATTCAAGAAAAAATTGAAAGCATCTATTGTAACTCATTTTGTTGCATACTTGTAATCTCAGAATTCTGTAGACAGAGGCTGAGGATTGGAGAAAAGTTTCAGACAATCCTAATCTACATAATGAGACTCAGGCTAGCCTGAACTATGGATAGATACCTCATCTTGAATGAAACAGAGCAGATGGAACATCTCTTCCTGCAGCTTTGCAGATCTCTTTGCTCGGCCTATTTTGTTTTTACTGAAGACTCCCTTGAGAAGGGCTGAGTGCTACTATCTTTTAAAAGCACAAGATATATCCAAGGAAAGCAATTCTAAAAGCCATCCATCCTGTGGAAGTCATTTGCCTAGGAGAGACGTTAGTATAAAAGCCTTCACCAGCCTTATGGATTTTATTTCTCTTGGATTTCTAAGCAAACATAATTTCAAGTAAGTCGAGTTGATACTGGCAAGGATATTTATTTTCACTCTTCATGCTGAATTTTAAGACTGCAGTAGTGTAGTCTCATGTTATAGAGCTCTTTGAAGTTTCTGCAATGTCAGCTGGAAATTTTGAGCTGCATAATCTTTCTCCCAAAGTCTTCAGACATGAACCAATTTCCAACACTGATTTTACTATATCCAGTGTGACTGAACTCTCCAAAGACTCTAGTCTATGGGAACTCCAGGACTCTGCTTTTGACAGCACAGGTAAGTCAAACTTTAGATTGCTATGTTTGATAGCTGAACACACACCTGTAATTCCTTAAAAGCTAATGGGTGAAATGTAAATAACTGCTGATGTCATTTAACAATTTTTTGTGCTGTAACTAATGTCGATTTTAGTTTGTTTTATTTTATTTTTTTTCAAAATGTATAAATGGGTTTTGAAAAAGAACAAGAGAGGGTGAGGGTGAACACTTGCTTTAGAGGGAAGTGTCAAAAGAAAAAAAATAGTGGACTTAGAAAAATTGAGGACAAATCTATAGACTTTGTTATCTGGAAACTCTGGCTTATCAATGCTTAATTTTCTAAGACTGTTGAAATCAGACATTTAAGAAATGCATCTCTTCTAATCCTAATGCTAAGAATTATCAAAAATCTAGTTGCCACTAGACATGGATCTTTACCATTGTAAATTATTTGGGGGAGGTTAGGCATTGAATTTCATGAACAGAGGGTTGTCCTGAGTATTTTCCTCCATGTCTTCATTGTGGAGTGATCAACAAGAAGTTTTATATGAACATTAAGTGCTCACTTTACATGACTTGTTTATAGTAAATAGCATTCTGAAGCAAGATAAGACATCCTTTGGAAAGATTCTTCCAACTATAAGAAAAAAGATCTATATCCCTCTTTCCCTCTCCTTAAGTCAGAGGGCTAATTGGGTTCTGATCTAATTTTTGCAAATACAGGTAAACTGAATTATATATCAACAAAGTCTCATAATGGTTTATCAACAGCGTTCTTGACAGTTTGAAAGCAGTTGGGGTATTCTGGGTCTCACTGTGTTTCCTCTTTGCTGTGATTGGGGATATCTGACCATTTGTCAGAAGTAAGTGCTCTCTTAGACCTAGCCATTGTCTTTATATAGCTGTTTTCACCTCTGTCCCTCAGGTGTAATCTCATTCCAGAGCTGAGTGCTATAAAGATCCTGGAATACATTTTTGCTACATTAGTTTGGCAGTACCTCAATTCAATGCAAATCATCTGAATTCACACTATATTCTTCACTTTATGACCTTCCTTTTGCCATTTAGCTTGAATAAACTTTAGCAGTTACTATATAGAATAAATGTACTTATTTGTGTGTATACTAATTTACTTTTTATCTTTCTGCATCTTTATCTTGACAATTTGAGTATACAGTTATATATATATATATATATATATATATATATATATATATATATATATATATTTATATATCCATGAATTTTAAAGAAAGCAGAAGATGTATATGCCAAAGAGTTTGGAAGGTTAAAGGGAAAGGTAATGTTTGTGTAATTATGTCAAATAATAAGTAAGTGAGTAAGTAAGTAAGTGAGTGTCATTTTGACACATGAGCATTCTTTGTGAGGGACTGAAAAGTCAATCTTCCACTCCTCCCTATGCAAGCACCTATGCATTACTCTAATTGGCCCCACTTCTCTAGGATTCTCAGGACAGTCTTGTTGCCTTTTGATAGTCAGAAACATCTTTGCACCACAAGACTGACACATCTCACCTTTGTTCCTTTCAACAGCTCTGTGCAACTTGTGTAACTAACCTGTTACTCTGAAATATAAACTAAGTCTGCCTAACAATGTTTAGATTCCTGTGTAGCCTTCACATATTCTGTAATGTGAATGAATAACTCATATTACTGATCATATTATTCTTTCAAGATACTTACCAATAGTACTGCCCATTGCCAGTATTTATTAAATACCACTGTGGTCAATGTTATCTCTCCAAATATCTGTGGTTTTTTCCCTATCTAAAAGGCTCCTTCTCTGTTCCTGACCATTTACAAACATTATCCTTATGAAGATCTTCACATTCTAGATATATCTAGAACTGCATATACCCACGACTTCTTGCCTAATAGCTGATTTTTCTTCTGATTTAGTACCATTTCAAGAATGTTTGAAATTTGTGCACAATACACATGAAATACAAATGATTAATAACCCATCAATGCATATGTTAACCAATTGTCAGCCATGGTAAAGTTCATTTAAATTAAGCATATATAATTTAAAAATATTACATATCAGTCACCATGCAAAACACTACCTGATAATACCACTGTTTTAAACAGTGTTGATATGAAATTGTTCTTTCATTTGAAGCTCTGTGGAGTATTGAACAACTTAGATTGTTTTCTGTATGTTCCTTCTTCTGCTTCATTTCGAACTTCTGCTTCATTCCAAACATATTTATTTAGTATTTATGGTTGGATGTTAGTCAGTGGCAATAAAAATAATATGATGAAAGTTGGGGAAACACTGTGCCCTAGTAACCTTGATATTATAGTATTGTGTTGGTAGGATATTGTCACACATATATTTCTATAATTTAAAAAAGCATTAACAGTTTAGGTCAGTGGAATTTGAGCAGATATGTCTAAAAATAAGCTTCTCACAAGCAAGAACAGTATGAACAGCCTCTATTTATATAATCAGGCAGGAGACAAGTAACTCTGAAATGGCAATAACTCTTAGAAAATTTGTGAAGTAATGATCATTTGCTTTTAAACTCTGTTTAATAGATAAATATCCAAAGTCCACAGAAGAATACTGAAACCATACCATTATCTTTATTGTGTGTGGTTTTATAAGTGTTTGGTAGCCAGAAAAAGGAAGATGAAAAGCTCACATCTGTTTTCTCAATGAAACATTCTGGCCTCCAAAACACCCTTTGGAGTTAAGTTGAAAAGACAGTGAATCAAAAACAATAAAAAATAAAAAAAACCGAAAAACAAAAACAAAAACACAAAACCAAAACAGAACAATAAAATTAATATATTTGATCAGCCATTATCATAATAATACAAATGTCCTCACTGGATTTTTAAAGTTACTTTTAGCTCTTCTCTGCAGAGAATGCAGGTCCGGCATTCTCGAAAATGAGTTGTGGATTCCTTCTGGACTAATGTGGTTTGATGAAGCAAGACCCCCCTGAAGCAATGGCCTAGATGATCTAACATTCAAAACAGCTGGGATAAGGCAGCCATGCAGAACATTAGCCAGGATTTCTGGGTCTTCTTAGGATCCCCATGGTATTACAGCGTCCACAAACAGCAGGAAGAGGTTTGGAGAAAACCACACTCACATCCCCAAATATTGTCCATAAATGTTTGTTTTCATTTAATTTGGGTTGGTTATAAATGGTTAATTATCACAGTCAATCTGTTTTTAAAGGAAAATAGAGGAATGGGATTTAGAAATGAATATTTTGCATTGGCATAAATTTTCATTTATTGATACAAATTTATGGTCAATTTTGTGATATATAAATTTCTCCTCTTGTTTAGGTATTGTGTTTGCAAAGCTCTTTTAAAAATGTAATGTGTAATTAAGTACAAGATATAGATAGTTACCTATAATAGTCAAAACTTAGGTTAGTTAGGTTATTATAGATGTATAAAAATATATTTCAAATGGACAGGCAATTCTTCAAACCCTTTAAAGACCTATAGAATATGGCATTTAAAATTGTTTAGAGTTCTTCTTGACAGTGAAACATAACTGCTCCTGGCAACACCACGTGTGACGGAAAGGAAGATGGATATCAAAGAATCCCATCATTATTTAGCTTCCAATATGGCAAGACTACCATTTGGGCAAGATACTGCTCTTCTTTAATTATATGCTTTATGAAGTAGATATGCAGGACTCACAGGAATGTGACTGATGAAACAAAATGGACAGTGCTTCAGGGTTTCTGCTTCAGGGAAGAGTCTGCCAGACATTCTTCAGGACACAATGAAAAGTGACAGACAAACAGCCAATACAGGCCGACTGTTTGAAATTTCCTCTTTTGCTGAGGAGTCTGCCAGACACACTGTGGCCTATGGGCTGAAGATGGAACATTATAGAACTGTGGGTGACTGACTAAGAAGTAAGTTATGTCTGTCAATTCTAGAGTTTATATTTTTTCCTTCTGTGGTCTTTGATGGGGTTGAAGACAGATAGTCATGGTTATGGTTTTCCTTAGTTATGATTAAAAATAAGTTACATATAAGGCCTTAGAATCACAAAGACTGGATAGATGATAGAATATTTTCTTTAATTCTTGATGGTAATGGACTAAATATTGTAATTATAATTCTCACTAAATAACTGTCTTGATATGTGTAACTTTACTATGTTAAAGTTAAAACCCATTTTTTATTTTGACAGAAAAAAAGGAGATGATGGGGATTGTTATTCTGTATATATGTTTGTCTTATTTTTTGATGAGTAAAACACTGATTGGCTAGGCAGAAAGTTACATGGTATGGCATATACTGCCACTAGCTAACCATAGATTAGCTAGTTCTGGAGATTTGTATAGATAGGCAGGAAGTGACATAGTTAGGCAGAAATCAGAATATAAGCAGGGACAAACAAGGAATTTTACAATTCTCTGCAGAGATGTGGCAGGCAAAGGAGATGCAAGTCCGGCATTCCCAGTAAGCAAAGACCACATGGAAAAGCTTAGATTAATAGAAAAATGTGTTAATAGTTAAGTCTGAGCTAGTCAATAAGAAACAATAGCCAATGGCCCACAGTTTCATAATGTATACACCATCTCTGTGCGTAATTTGGGGCTGATGCCCCTATGGGACCAGTCTGGCGGGAAAGTGCCCATAATAGCTGCTCTTGATTTATTCTGTATTTATTATGTATCAAGGGAACATTTTTTTGTTGTTGTTTTTGGTTTGTTTTTTTGTATTTTGTTTTTGTTTGTTTGTTTGTTTGTTTTGATCCAGTCTATTTGGTACTCAGTAAGCTTCTTGTATTTCCATAGACATGTCCTTCTTCAGGTAGGGAAAGTTTTCTTCTATCATTTTGTTGAATATGTTTTTTACATCTTTGAGCTGGGCTTCTTCACCTTCTTCTATTCATAGGTTTGGTCTTTTCACAAGGCCCCACATTTCCTGGATAGTTTGTGTTAAGAATTTATTGGATTTAAAATTTTCTTTGTTTGGTGAATCTATTTTCTCTAGTTTATCTTCAGTGCCTAAGATTCTCTCTTTGATCTCTTATATTCTGTTGGTTCTGCTTGCATCTGTTTTTCTATTTCCAGTATTTCCTCAGTTTGCATTTTATTTATTGTCTTTATTTCAGTTTTCAGGTCTTGAGCTGTTTGAATTGTTTCCTTCATTTCTTTGATTGCTTTTTTGTTTTGTTTTGTTTTGTTTCTTTAATAAATTTGTTGATTTCTTCCATTCTTTAGTTTGTTTCTTTCATTTCTTTAATGGATTTTCTTATGTCCTCTTTGATGGCCTCTATCATTTTTAAGTTGCTTTTAAGGTCATTCCCTTCTACTTCATCTGCATTTGGATGTTCAGGTCTTGCTGACATAGAATCCCTTTCCTCTGGTGTTCTCATATAAGTCTTTCTGTTGTTGTATGTGTTCTTACATACTTCTTCTATCTTCTTCCCATACTTACTATCTTCTTCTCATCTCTTCTTCCACTGGGTACAGGTGGTGTCTCTCCCTCTTATGGTGGTATGGCTTCAAAGGTCTATCCTTGCAAGTGCAAGACAGGAATGGTGGACGATACTATATGCTTTCTTCTTTCTCCAATCCCTCCTCTCTATCTCTCTTTCTCTTTCCCAGAGGGTGGAGGGGCAAGACAGAAATAGCAGCTTGGCAGATACTTTGTTCTGCCTCCAGGTCTCTCTGAGGGATTCCTTGGTAGGAAGTGTCTGTCTACACAGGTCAGGGAACTCTCTACTGGAGGGAAGAGGGGCAAGACAGGAATGGCTGTGATTGATGGCTGGTGATGACATCTTTTTTTCCTGTGACTCATGAATTTATTTTGAGGTTCTTCTTGATTTGTGGAAGGGAGATCATTTATTTGAGACAAGGGAACTAATTACTGGTTACTGAATAAATGGTATTGATTCTCCAGTTGATTAATTTTTTTTTTTAGAAATTCTATAACCCATAGTCATTTATCTTGGCTTTAGCTATGTCAACTTTCTGTAAATTCATCCTGAGTACTGTATTTCACAAATAATAATTTTAAATTCTATTTCTATTTTTGTTCTTTCTTGCTTTCTTGTTCTCTAGCAAAATCATCCATCTTGTATTTAATTTTAGTGAATGTTTTAAGAAAATTATTCATTAAAATCCTATTTTAAGAAAAATTTTCTTTATAATCCTTGAATCTTTTAAAATTATCTCTTGCTTTTCTTTGTTTTCTCAGTTATTGCTACTTTCTATGTTCTTAACCAGTGTGTTTTCTTTAAGAAATAAGATTGTAAAAACCAATTTGTTCTAACAGGATATTCTCATCTGAGAAGATTATTTTGCCTCTGAAGGGAGCACCACACAAAAAACAGGATCAGTGTAGTTGTTAATCTTGACTGTGAAAATGACAAGATTTAGAAACATCTTGAAAACAAAAACCCCCTGATATATATATGATAAATTTTCTAGATTAAGTTATTTGAGGTGCAGAAGGCTTTCTCTGAGCGTGGGTGGCATCATTTCTCAGTCTGTGAAACTTGATTGAAAATAAAGAAGAAATAATAGCATTCATTGCTCTCAGTTTCCAGATTGTGGGAATAATATGACATCTGCTCTGTTCCTACCATCTTTATACTATAAATTCAAACAAAGAAGCCCCTTCCTCTTTAAACTGCTTTTGTCACAGCAACTAGAAGAATAACTTACATAGCAGGGCATCTTAATCTAATCCTACAGATCATGGTGTTCTTCACAGAATTCCCATCCCACTGAGTCCATACAATTGCTCATTTGTTTTCACTATTAGGGTTTTCCCTTTAGATTATCCATTTTGGCAAGTTCACCAAAGTTGACTTGTCCTTATGTTTTTTTTTTATTTATTTTTTTTGTTTGTTTGTTTGTTTTGGTTTGGTTTGGTTTTTTGATCAAACTATCTTTTTATTTTATATAAGCAAGTCCATTTAAATGAAAACAAATATTTATAGACAATATTTGTGAATCTGGGCATTGTTCTTTCCAAACTACTTCCTGCTGGTAAGGGGCGCTGTCATGGGGGATTCCAGGAAGATTCAGAAATCCTGGCTGTAGTCCGTAAAGCTGCCTTGTCCAGCTATTTTGAATGTAGGATCACCTGGTACTCTGTTTCAGGTGGTCTGGCTTGATCAAACCACATTAGTCAGGAAGGAATCCACATCTTTTCATTTTCTGTGGAAACAAAAATAGAAATCCTTTTCCCCAGTAACTTGTCCTTGAACTTAAATTTTGGAGTCAAAGCATTTTTTTTTAATTTAATTTATTATTTTACATGCTGATCCCAGTTCCCTCTCCCTCCCTCCCTCCCAACCTACCTCACTCCCTCCCTTTCTCCCTCCTTTCTTCCCTCCCTTTTACCCTCTCTGCCCTCTCACATGCACTCTAACCACCCTCCCATCGCCCCATCCCAATTCCATATGTAAGGGGAATGTCCAGTAGGGGTCATATAGGTCTGACAGGTCATGTGGAGTAGGGACTAGGGCTTCTCTTCTGTCTCTAGATTATGACTTGTCCTTTTGTTTCCTCAAAATAAAACCACTTATATTTCTTGACAACATACTACTCCATCAAATCTAAAATCTGCTCTGTTCATACTCTCTGGCATTTGGTCACATAACTGGTTGTCTCATACAGTTCTCAAGAATAGGACATTTCATCTTCAAAGAATAAATTAGTGCTCTGGATTTTGGTTTTCATCTAAGATATTGTGAGCTAGTGAGCACTAAATTGTCAAGGTGTAGTTTATGTAGTTACTGTCTTTAAGACTATTAAAACACTATAACAAGTTTATGTTGATGGAAATAGAAATTCCAAATTACTTGTAAATCAATATAAATTACAATAGTTTCAGAGTAATAAATTATTCATGACAAGCACTGATGATTCAGTATTTAAGAGTACTTCATTCTTAGCTTCAACAAGTGTATCTGGATGCAGAACAGTGGTTACTGGTTAGGAGGGCAGAGAGAGGAAGGCTGAACATACTATACAGTTATGCTGAAATGTCACTCTGAATACCATTAATATTCATTCTGTGCATATCAATCAAAATAAAATTAAATGTAATAAAGAAAAAGTAAAATAAGAAGGGTTCTTTAAACGACTTTAAGGCTATAAGCTTGAAGATTCTAAAACTACAGGCTGTGCATTAGTTTAGGCAAGGTTGTGACCTCCTAACTTAATGAATTTCTTTATCTCAGTAAGTCCAAATTAAATTGTCTCAAAAGCTACCTCAGTCTGTATTTAAGCTTTATCAAAGCAATTCTGATGTATAACAATAAGTTAATTAAAACATAAATACAAAGATGCTTACCAATAAAAATCTGACACTAATATAAAACTACAATTTATAAGGAAACTTTAAAGTCATTTATATATAACTTTGGAACAAATTCTTAATATTCCCATTCCTGAAAGACTTCAAGCACCAGTTGCTCCATTACTAATTTGCATGGCACTATAGTAACAGTGAAGACAGCAACGACAACTATAACTATAATCTTTGAAACTGCTAAGCCAGATAATTGATATTCTAACTTTACCTCACAAATGGTTTAAAATGTACACATCAAATATTAATATAATCACCTATTGTATTTCAATGTAGATTTACATATAGCTAATTCACATATTGAAATACATGTCTTAAGCCTTCATAAAGTAAACTTTGTACTAATTACTTCTTGTTTCAATATATTCGGAGCATAACCATTGAAGATACTTTTCAATTAATGCTAAATATGTGGTATTTTTCATTATATTAATTATTAAATACTTCCAGATTATTTACATTTAGTAGAACTTAATTCTACTATGACACTAACTATGTAGAATTAGTGTTAAACCACAGATTTGAAAGTTTGGTACACCAAGACTTCTTCCACTTCAGTGGCCAGAGGAAAATACTGATCCTCAAATTATTTACACTTTTGTCTACCTTGTTACAAAGCTAGGAGTTCCTATATTTTTTTCCTGAAATATCACTGTGTTCTAGAACAATTAAATTAATATGTATAAAAGTATACTTTTGTTATAGTTTACTATTGAAAATAAGAATGAACCGATTCTAGCTTAAGATGGGGAAAAGTCTAAGCCATGTCCCTTTGTCTTCATAGAGTTAAAACATGCTGCCTACATCTAACATATGAATGACATTTCTAACCAAAGATCCTGAACCTCATAATATAGGAGCTTTTCTGGATATTAAATTACACAGATTTGACTTTTACACAACTTCAGCTCCTGTTTTCTCTCTTGCTGCTGAAAGATGAAAGTTTGCAGTTCAGGATTGCTTGCCTTGGGTTCTGGTTAGCAGTCTCTATCTTAAAGCTGTCTAGAGGTTTACATAATGTCAGCTCTTGAGAGCAGCAAATCCCTCACTAAATTCCAACCAGTTGCATGCCAGAAACCTTGGACAGGGTCTAAATATAACTCTTGGGTTGTACCAAAGCTTTGAAGGACATGCGAAGAAAAAATCCAAAGAATGGGATCTAGTGTCTGACCTTTGGAGAGGGACTGAAGCTTAGGTGATCACTTTTGACTAAAGGACAGTAGCCACTGCATTAAAAATCTTTTTGTCCAGATAGAAATATTCAGGAGTCCTAATCTCTGAGCTGCTCAGGGCACCAGTTATTTGCTTATACTGAATCTGTGCCCAAATTGGTGTTTTCTCAGCAAACTATAGTCATCATATGAACATTCTGGCATCAGATTTTAGAACACAGTCCACATATTCTCTAGAAGAATCCAAGAGTTAGTATTTTAGAAATTTCTTGTATGTAAATACACAAAAGTTTGAAAAACACTTGCTCTGGTAATAGTTATAACTGGATAAGCAGGAAGAACTGTCTGAAATAATATCTAAATAATAACCTTTGCTCTAGATGATTTCTGGTGGTAATAGCTATACTCAGCTACAGCCCTTTGGCATCAGGCTTTTATATAATAACATAAATTATAGATTTATAGATATCCATTTAGATATTAGCCAGAGTATGTTTCTATTTGCATGTTAACTATAGAGGAACACATATTCTATGAACCATTAATCCTATGGTTTCTGCACAATGAGTATGATTTATATACTCATTCATTGTAATGGCCCAGCATGACCTATTCTATACCGTTGATAATAAAGGGAACGTTTTACTTCCTTTTAATTCTTAAATTTAATTGTTTCAGTCTTTATGTTTTATTTTTGGTTTTCAGTGTATTGTCTTCCAGTAAATAGTGTTGTTTCATAGGATAAGAGGTATAAAGTACTTCATTATTTCCTAGTGAGAAATCATCAGAAAGCACTCAAAATGGAAGAAATCTAATTGTTTGCTATTAATATGACTTTAAAGTGATGGATCAACAAGTAAAACCCTTCACAACCTCGGTTTTAAATGGTTTTAAAAATCCAACCCATCTCCAAATGTCTCTGTCTATAGCTGTTAAACCCATTCTCTCTTAAAAGCAATCTCAGCTCACATAAAATGTATATTCTGGGTGCTATGGTAAAATAAAAAGTTAATGTCTAAGTAATGCTGTAAGTATAACGTGAAGAAAACTAACAACAAGCATCACTTTGTTAAATGCCTAAAGAAAACATTCTGCTAAGGATTGACTGTATCCATTTTATTTCATGTGATGAGACAATATGTTCTTTTCTGATAGTCATAAGCAAGGGCTAAAGGAAGGACTGTTCACGAGATTGTACTAAAGATACTAGATCGAACTAAAGATAGATCATGATACAGGTATGCATATAGTTATAGAGACAGATAAAATATAGGCACATGGACAAGAGATGGCTCAATGAGTCATATCTCATGCTACATGAACAATGGACATGAATTTGAATCCCTAGGCCAGCTAAAATAGCACATGTTTGGACATTATATTATGATGTATCACCTGGATAAAGTTCACTAGAGTGTATAGAGATGAAGATAGATAACGATAAAGGTATGAATATAAATATAGCTACAGATTAAATATAGGCACATTGACAAGAGATGGCTCAATGAATCATACCCCATGCTATACTAGCACTTGACCTAAATATGAATCCCTAAGGCCAGCAGAAGTAGCAATTGCTTATAAAAACAAAACTATAAAACACTAGTTCAAAGAAAGATTCTGTATCTGTGGAGGCAGAAATTGGCAATCTTGTAATCAAGGTTGTCCATTGACCTCCAAATTTGAGCTCTGTCAAAACCCATAGTTACACATTAATATCCAGATACAAACACAAACACACAGATTATATGTGTAGATGCAGAGATATTTCCCTTCAAGCATTTCCTCATGTTATATTTTCCTCTTAAAAAGTTAATAATTTTGTACATAATGTTTTAAATTAAATTAGACACAATCTTATTTTACATATAAATCCCAGTTCCTTCTCTCTCCCATCTTCCCATGTCCCCCATTGACCACCCATCCCATCCTCCTTCTGCTTCCTAGGGAGAGTGATGTCTTCCATGGGAGATCATCAAAGTCTGTCACATCATTTGGGGCAGGGCCTAAGCCCTCTTACTTGTGTCTAGGCTAAGAGAGTATCTCTCTATGGAGATAGGAGAACATGAGGACATGAGGGATCAGAAAGATTGATTCAGGGGAAAAATAGAGAAGAGTGAGAAACAAGATACCCTTAATAGAGGGAGCCATTATCGATTAAAAGAGAATTCTGGCCCTAGGGAAATATCCAGAGATCTACAAGGATGACCCCAACTAAGAATCTGAGCAATGAGTTAATAATTTGATATTATTTTTGTAATAGAGACTTCAGAAAGAAAAGTTATGATAAATATGGTGAAAGCATAAGTCTGAGTGATGAAACACAGTCACACCCTTTGCTCCATAAGGCACTTTCCTGGAAACAAGGATGGCAAACTCTCAAAGCATTGGGTGTGTTCTCTTATGCAGTATAGAGTCCAAATGTACTGAGAGTGATTTTTAATTGTAGGAAATGGAGAGTAGAGAAAGTTGCAAGTATTATTACCTTAAAGGTAAGGACCTCTCTAGTGATTCATTCTCATTTTACCTTAGTGTATGTTCTAAATGGGATTTAAACTAATAGAATATACATACATTTTATGACTATTCATCAATATCTTTGCATGTGGAATTTAGAATTAAAATTATAAACTAATATTCATGAATACAAGCATGAGAATAAAGGCTAATCAGGGAGAATGCAATTTGACATTATGTTTCAAATGGCTTTCAACTCAAAAAACACTCTTTCATTTTTAACTTGTACTTTGAGAATTTTGTTAAAATCAAGTATAAGAGCAGTAATAGATAAGTTTTTTAAAAAATTGTAATTTAGTCACAGATGGCTGGTCATCTGAGAACTGATCCTTAAGTGGTCCATCTTTTTGAATCACCTTCTGATGCTATCTGAAGAAAAAAGAATGACTGGTTAGGTCTTATTTATTTATTTTTCTTATTTTACATATTGATCCCAGTTCCCTCTCCCTCTCTCCCTCCCTCTGACACCTGACCACCCACCAATCACATACACCCGACCCCACTGACTCTGCAGGGTGGGTGATGCCTTCCAGGATGGATCATCAAAATCTGTCAAGTCATTTGGAGTAGGGACTAGGCCCTCCCTCCAGCCTCTAGGCTAACAGAGTATCCCTCCATGGGGAATGTGCTCTGTACTCCCAATGTCCTTTTGTGCACTAGGAATACATCCTGATTCCACTGTCAGAGGTCCCTTAGACTGCCCAGGCCTTCTAACTGAGACCCATGTTCAGGGAGTCTGAGTTGGTCCAATGCTGGTTTCCCAGCTGTCAGTCTGTGGGGTCCATTAGCTCCCCCTTGTTCAGGTCAGCTGTCTCTGTGCATTTTTTTCTTTAATTGTAGTCATACACACACACACACACACTTTCAAATACACAAGTGCAACCTACCCATTCTTTATAATATTACTTGAACTAATATATTTTCTGGATTGAACAACTTGTGTTTGGTAAACAATTTAGTGCTCTTGCCTAAACATGAGGTGAATAGGCTAACGTACAATAGACATGCTAAAGCAGACAAGGAAAAGCTCAGCAGGCCTTAACCATTACAAAGGTTTATGGGAAACTAAGGAAGACTGAGCAGGAAAAGAGTCTTCCTTTTCTTTAAATACATTATCTAATTTATAGGGAGATTGCTATGATCAGAAGACAATGACACCTGTCAATACGCTTCACATGCCAGTGTTGCCTCAGTGGTAGCCATGATGTACTAAAGTATATTTCCTAGCTCATTCTACTCACAGGAATTTCTGCAGTCCTACTTATTGCTATAGTCCATCATAGGAGTGTGAAGGATGCATGAAGATGCATTGATGATGCACAGAAGATGATGGCTCACAGATAATTTGTTCATTTTTATTTATGTTTTGCCTCGACTATTGATTTCTTTATTTAGATATTAAACAGAAAACAAGCTTTCAGCCATTGTTATGAAAGAAGGTTGGAGACAGAGGAAGAAGAGGAAGCAATTTATATTATAAGAATATGACTTAAGTCATGTAAGTTAAAAAAAACCAAAGAATTGGCTTGAAAATGATCTGGTTTATGTTTACATTGCTTATATCAACAGATGGGTGAGTAATTGTTTATATGTGCCTTTTATGTTTAAGCTTTACTCACCACATTTTTGAGACTGGTCAACATAAAATAAATACAAATCTGGATTTAACTTTTAAGCAGACATATTTAGATGTAGGCTCTTGAAATGAAATACTAAGTACCAAAAATGTTTTATTTAATGGGAATGACTAAATCTACTAGGCAAAGTAGAGAAAATAACACTATATTTTATCTATATGCTAGAGTAGTTCATGGATACAATTTCATAAGAGTAAAATATAGTTCTTTGGAGAATAATAAAAATCTAAAATAATGTTTAAAGGATTTTCATTTTCACTGCATTTTTTAAAACACAGATTAAATCCCTGGCTTTCTTTTTACTAAAAATGATGAGCGTATACTTTATAAAATCATGCAAACACATCTGTAAGCCAAAGCAAAGTATTAAAAATGATCTCACAGTAAAACAAAATTATTATGGCCATTAAGCAAAATAACATAAAATAACTTTTTTTTCTGTTTTAGCAACTTCTTTTTCTCCTAGTTTGCTTTCTACTGTCATAAAGAACATGACAAAAACAACTTTGAGGAGGAAAGTATTCATTTGGCTTACATATCCTGGTTACAGTCTATCTATAGGACAGAAGCCAAAGCAAGAACTAAAGTAGGGCAAGAACTGAAAAAGAGACCATGAAGGAGTGCTGCTTACTGACTTGCTTTCCATAGCTTGCTCATGTCAATATAACGTTCTTCTGGACATATAACCAATAACTGAGGAAAGAAATACTGCCTACAATATATAGAACCTAACAAATGTTTGAATATTTTCCCTCCAGATAGAGCCTGGCTTATGAAGATTCAGAGAAAAGTAAGAAAGTTGCTCAAATATTGTAACAGGATTATTTGTGATGTTTTAACAAAGAATAGCCAGCCTTGAATACCTTCATACAAATAAAATTATGCAGGGTAAACTTAGGAACATATGTATGTATGTATACATACGTACATATATACATATACAAAATATACATAATATCAGTCACATATACACACACACACATATATATATATATATATATATATGTATATATAATGCTTATAACCATTAATAAAAACAGTGGCCATGGATTTAAAAAAAAACAAGGAATGATGTATAGGAGAGAGCAAAGTAGAGAGAAAATGATATCAGCATATTATATATTTCAAAAGGAAAAAAAAAACAAAAAAGGGATTTGTGAACTTGTGTGCATTAGTGAGAAAATGGATGCAGGCCAGCAGCTCTGGTCCAGAGGGGATCAAAGCTGAATATTAAAGAAAGAGTCAGATCTGGCAATGTGTGAGAGTGGCTGAGGCCTGGCACTAGCACTGACCTTTTTGAGGACAGTGCAGCAGATGCCTGCTGTTGCCCTGCCCTGGCTTCCTTTGATGATGGACTCTAGACTGTCAGGTGTAATAACCCCCTCACTTCACAAGCTGATTATAGGAAACAGATAAGGAAACTACACATATTAAACTATACAAATTAAACACAAGATTTATGCTCTGTGTGTCTCTGTATGTCTCTCTCTTCTCTCTGTTGCAGTATGAGATCTAAGTGGTCTTACTAATAAAAACCAGGAATCAGATATTAGTGGGTAAAAGCTGCAAGATCAGAGAAGCAGAGCAGCTAGCCACTAGAGTTCTTGCATCTACAAAATCTGCAGAACAAAAACCCAAAAGAGGCCAGGATACTGTCTCCTCCCACCTTATAATCCTCTTTTTGACCAGCCATATCAATTTCTGTCTGTCTGTACAGATAACCAGACCTGTATGGTTAACCAGTGAATAGCTCTACCCTCTGAACTTCAGGTAAACATTATTTATTAGAGTATAAACAAGATATCACCACTGAGTGTCTGTCTATATATGTGTGTGTGTGTGTGTGTGTGTGTGTGTGTGTGTGTGTGTGTGTACACTAAAGTTATGCCACTTGACTTGTGGTGATAGTATTCTCCACAAGAGTCATGAACTAACAAAAAATTCAAGTACCTGACCTAAGAAACCTACATTCATGCCCTTGGCGAGAGTAGTCCAGTTTACTCCCAAAACAACAGAGGCTACTGTTGTTGACTTTGGTTGCTGTTCTCATTATCAGGGAAGGGCTTTTATGGTAGCCTTTCCACTGTTGCTCAAATTTTTAGTTGGAATCAGTCTTGTAGGTATCTGGACATTTCTTTAGATACAGTTTTCTCTTCAATCCTATACTGGCTCGCTCTTTTATGTTCTCTCTCCTCTCTCTCTCTCTCTACCTCTCTCTCTATCTCTCTCTGTGTGTGTGTGTGTCTCCCTCTCTCTTCTGTCTTCTATTCCTCTCGTGACTCAATCTTCCTAGTCCCCATGCTTTCCTCTCCTCCCCTTCTCTATACCTAGTTCCCTCTCCATTCACTGCCCACCCCACTTATTATATGCTCTGGAGAACTTGTCCCTTCCCCCTTCTGTGAGGGAACTTACATGAATCTTTTAGAATCCACCTTGTTTCCTAATTCCTCTGGTGGTGTGAATTATAGGCTGGTGATCCTTTGCTCTAGGTCTAAAATCCTTATATGAGCGAGTACATACCATGTTCCTCTTTTTGTGACTGTGTTACCTCATTCAAGATGGTTTCTTCAAGTTCCATCCATTTGCCTGAGAATTTCAAGATTCCATTTTTTCCCCCACAGAGTCGTATTCCATTAAGTAGATGTGCCACATCTTCTTTATCCAGTCTTCATTTGAGGGGCATCTAGGTTGCTTCCAGGTTCTTGCTATTATAAATAATGATGCTATGAACATAGTTGAGCACTTGTCTTTGTTGCACGGATGTTGCTCATTTGAGTATATGCCTAAGAGGGGGATTGCTGGGTCCTGTTGGTAAACTAATTCATATTTTCTTGAGAAACCACCATACTGATCTCCAAAATGACTGTACTAGTTTGCACTCCCACCAACAGTGGAGAAGTGTTCCCCTTTCTCCACATCCTCTCCTGCATAAGTTGTCATTGGTGTTTCTAATTTTAGCCACTCTGGCAGGAGTAAGATGGTATCTTCAAGTTGTTTTTTGATTTGCATTTCCCTGTTAGCTAGGGATGTTGATTAGTTTCTTAAGTGTCTTTCAGCCTTTTTGATTTTCTGTATTGATAATTCTCTCTTTAGTTCTGTACCAAATATTTAATAGGTTTATTTAGTGTTTTGTTGACTAGTTTCTTGAGTTCTTTGTATATTTTGGATATCAGCCCTCTGTCAGATGTAGGATTGGTGAAAATCTTTTCCCGGTCTGTGGGTTGCCATTTGGTCTTGTCAACTATGTCCTTTGCCTTACAGAAACTTGTAAGTTTGAGGAGGTACCATATTAATTGTTAAGCTCAGTGTCGGTGCTACTGGAGTTATGTTTAGGAAGCAGTCTCCTATACCAATTTGTTCAAGGGTAGCTCCTACTTTCTCTCTTTTAAGAGATTCAGTGTGGCTGGATTGATGTTGAGGTCTTTGATCCATTTGGACTTGAGTTTTGTGCATGGTAATAGACGTGGGTCTAACTGCAGTCTTCTACACACCATCATCCAATTGTGCCAGCACCATTTGTTGAAGATGCTTTGTTCTGCCATTGTATGCTTTTAGCTGTTTTGTCAAAAATCAGGTGTTTGTACATGTACACCTGGGTTAATATCAGGATTTTTCATTTGATTCCATTGGTTTACTTGTCTATTTTTGTGCTGTTTTCAGAACTATAGCTCTGTAGTAGAGTGTAAAGTGATGTCGCTTGAAGTTTTTTATAGTACAAGTTAGTTTGGCTATCCTGGGTCTTTTGTTAAATTTTTACTTAAGCTAGGCAGCGGTGGTTTAGGCCTTAACTCCAGCACTGGTCTACAGAACAAGTTCTAGGACAGCCAGGACTTCACAGAAAAATCCTGTGATGAAAAATGAAAACAAAACAAAAAAGCAAAATAAGTATCAAACAGCCTAATGTGCAGCTTGTCCCCCAAATCTTTAACAAATACATACTTTGTTTGACAGGATTACAACAGATTAAATCACATTTTCCAAAGTCAATTTCATTCACCTCTACATGTCCCTTCTTCTAGGTAAAGTAAAATAGGTTCATGGATTCCACTGTTGTTTTCACTTTGGAAGTATTCTCCAACAAAAGTTAATATTCGTGTATTTAATATACCTTTACCTTTTCATATTAATGAATAGGGCTATTGGGTTGGCTTGAAAATAGTGCAAGTGAAATCTCATTTCACCTGTTACAGTGACCTCTCTTTTCACAGTACTATTTTCTCTAGTCTTTAATGAGATTACTTGGTAGCTCATTTTGTAACCTAAAGCAGCAGAGTTTCTTGGTTATATCTGAAGCAACCCTACCCTCTAGTGGCTGCTCTTCAGTTTGCACAGCAGAGATTTGTTCCTGTTTCCACTTGGTTAAAGTAAGAAATTAATTCATGCACAATAATAACTGTCTTGTAGTTTCACCAAGTAGTAGTGTTCATGATCGGCTTATTTTTCTTAGAATAATTTTGTGGGGTTTTATAAATTTTTTATTTAAATTAGAAACAAGCTTGTTTTACATGTCAAGCCCAGTTCCCGCACCCTCCTGTCCTCTCCTGTTCCCCCTATCAACCCCCATCCCATCCCCTTTCTGCTCCCCAGGGAGGGTGAGGCCTTCATTGGGAAGTCTTCAAAGTTTGTCATTTTGAATGTCTTGAAATAAATATAGTCTTGATTAAAAGTGAAAATTAGTGTAGTAAAAGAGCAGGGGTATTGGAAGATAGATTCCGAACAGGAGGGGAGAGGAGGGGAAGGGAGAGAGGTACTAAGAAATAGAGGAGGGGGCAGAGGTGATAGAGCAGAGGGGACAAGAAAAGATTGATTAAAGACAACTTTTCAAGCTCAAAAATGGAGACAACCTTTGGTATAGATAGATTCCATTATGAAATGCTTCAATATAAACAATATTAAAGAAACTGTTTTGACTCCCTTGACACCTGGATTCTAGATCAGATTGCTAATAAAGTATAAGTTTACTGGCAATCTATAAATCAGTCATTCAAAATCCAGCTATAAGCAATCTTTTTCTTCTCTGCTATGATCTCTTTTCCCATGGAAATGTTATAACCTGTCACAATACATAGGCAGACATCTAGGAGTTACTAAGTTTTTGAGTGAAAAGGCTTTTCACTGACTCAAAACTGTAAGAAATTTTACAATTTTCATATCTACATGTGTGTTGAACTCACACAAACCTTAGAATAAATGATAAAGGAAACCAAATATCGGTTAAGTGATTTGCATAGACATTTCTGCAAATTAGATGGTCCAAGACAATAAGCATGTAAAAAGCTACCTGTTGCTAATTGTGTAATTGGTAAGCAAGGCAAATGAAGGCTGTCTTACAAGGACAGTAGAGTCTTCTAGAGAACCACCAAACATATTAAATGATGGCTAGTATCTGGGGATAAATCCTTATCTGGCTCCAGATTTACTGTGTCCCATTGGTGGATTGCCCAACTTCAGACCTTCACAGTGGCAGTGGGCTGTTCTATTTTAGGGCTCCTGTAGAATTAGAGGTTATTTGATGGGGCATCACATCTGAAGCTTGCTGATTATTTAAGTTCAGCTATCTTTCTAGAATAATCTTCACATGGATAGCAGTGAATCTTTGTTTCATTCCCAGAGACCTAAAAAAGAGTATCTGCTCCCTGACTCCACAGCATTTTCCACAGAATCTGTGCTTACCTCGCTGTTCTCAAGGATGAATTTTCCCAATTGTTAACACTTATGATGGCAGCACAACAGGAGGTGACAAGAGATATCTCTAATACTATAATGGCTTACTCCATGTAGAGTGATAACTATTACATTATAACCAGTGTTTTCCTGCTACATCCTATAGCCACAGCTACCATGAAAGCAGTTTTTACATGTGGTTATATTTTTTTTATGATCTAACAAATAAAGCTGTCTGGAAGATCAGAGTGCAAAGCATATTTTAGGCAGGAATCTACATTTCAAACTTTTTGGAGTAGAGAAATACAAGCAACCTTAACTTCATAGTATTTATAACTGGCAACAAAGTAACTTCAATTGTAGTGGAGGAAGAATCTAGCAAACAGGGTGTGTCTGGTAAAATGATGGGACCAATGCTATTGTTTTAATAATTTATATACTTATTATCTGTGTCTTATTCTTTCTGTTATTATTTTAAAAGAACATTCAATGTTATTTTTTGAAGTAGTTAAAAGCTAGCTTTTAAATATCACTTTCCAATCTATGTTTTATAAGGTCATACAACGAGTAAAAGTTCCAGATGCAATGTTCATGATTGTACATCTGTAACCTCTTTTAGTCATTCCCATGATGTACGAGGTGTGGGTTTCACATGTGACACACAAAGGAGTGATGTTGGAATGCTAAAAGGTCCCTTCTCTTTGAATGTGCTGATTTATAAAGTGCACTTGGTTAGAAGCATCAGTGTCCTACTACAGTCTGTGTGATGATGCCTTCATCACTCAAAATGGAGCCCCTACAGTGTTGGAAAATGAACTCGCTTCAATGAAGCATGCACTTCTAATTTGGGACTGTCTTCCTGCAGGGGATCTGACACAAAAGGTTCTGTGAGTTCTGAAAGGGCTTAAGCTTTCTCATTTGTTGTGTCCTGACATGGAATGATGTGGTAAAAATACCACCTTTTGTTTGGGATGTGTTCATCCTAACAGATGGTTGATTGCTCAGCCTACTGAGAGTCTGCTTTCCATCTGGAGACAGTCAAGTCAGTCCTCTACAGCCTGAGCATGTTTGCAATGGAGCAAAGTTCAGTGTTAGTGGGAACATGCAACAGCACAGCCAAGAAAAACTGTCTCTGCATCAATATTTTTCATACATGTGAAAAATTGTTATATCTTTATAGAAAGGGACAGGATATTTCATTATTTAGCTCAGTGATTCTGAACTCTAGACACAAAGCAACATCTTTTGGAAATTTTTCAAAAATCTCACATGCTCAGGTAAACAATTAAATCAGAATTTCTGGGACTGAAACTAGTGGATTAGTCTTATTATTTCTTTTCTGTTGTTTGTTCCGCAACTCACTCAAATGTACAGCAGACTTTGAATACTTGGGGTGAAATGCACTGTATACAAAACCTTAAATTATACAAATTATTTTGAGACCTTTACATAAAACAAATTTCATTTCAATAACTATGACATGAAACCTGTGGGTTTATATCTGTAACAAATGCTCAGAAATGGAAATGCTACTGTTAACACACCACCTTGAGAGGCAATAGGCTGAACATGGGCTTTCCTCTCAAAACAGACACCATGATGCTCAACTGCCAGGAATATTTCTATTTTTTGATGTTATCAATTGTCCTTGGGTAGTATAAACATTTCTGGTCTACTAGAGCTAGCAGAATCGGCAATATTTTGTTTTATTATAATTGTTAACTTTAGACAAGAATCCACTAAATCATGAGTGACTAAACCACTTTCTTCATAAAATATGGACCAACAGTCATGAAATGAAATTTTTGAGCACAAAGGGTTTCATGTATGAAAACACACTTGCTTTATTCATCAAATTATGCACCACAACTTATGGTATTAAGAACTAGTATTATGGGTATTTGATGTTTGTCAAGTCAGACAATGTAGGGTAGAAAGTAGCAGAATGTAGAGACCAATTAATATGTACTGTTATTATAGACTATTTGTAGGACCTGGAAGGAGTTCAATCTATGAATAATATAATCCCATGTATTTAACGCATCATATAATACTCATTCAATGCACTACACTTTAAAGCACAATAATTTACTCTAAATAATATTTCCTGAATGTTTACTCATACATGCCATGTTCTAAGTACTTTATTTACAAGTTTTACTTAGTACTTCATTAAGCCTATTGACTCATGTAAATTTTATAATGATACAAGTTCTGGTAAACATCTCCACTTCACAGATTAAGGAATTAAAGCATGGAGAGAATTCAAATACTTCATCCAAGCTCACAGGAAATCAGGTAGCAACTAGCATCACTATAATTTAAGCTTCTAATGTTGACAAGAATACAGTTAAATGTTACAGGAACAATAAATGAAAATTAACACTATTCCATTTATCATAGATGAAGAGATAGACATGCTTAAAATATATAAAAGTGAGATTTAATTTGTGGAAGAGTTAAATTATAAATCTATATGCTTTGTGTATAATCATTACTATATGCATTTTTGTCAATTATGTTCAGGACTCACTCATTGAAAAACCTAGAGCAAAAATGTATCTTAGGTAGTAAAAAGGTTGATATCAAAGGATGAGCTCATTTAATACTTATAATAAACTATGAAGTCCAATATATTCTTCTCTCCCTTTTAGCTAAGATTAAAGAATTATCAAATAATGGAAAATGTGAAGCCCTGAAGGGTCCAGAAAGGACCCCCTGTGGATCTATATTCTTTCATCTCCAAAATCTCATGAAGATCTGCTCTACAGAGTATGGAGTGTCCCCACTGTCTTGATCATGAAATAATCTGGAAAACAGACAGTGGTACAGTTTCCTACAAATGATCTGAATCTCTGCAAAGCTAGGGAACAAAGCTTCTGGGGCTAGACACACAGGAGGCCTGGGGGGGGCGGGGATGGGGGCTCTGACAGACCAACTACAGCAAGTATGGGTCAGTGTGCTTAGAAGTGAAACTACCCACATGTGTTCCTCCCATAGTTGCTTTTAAGATCAAGTGAACATTTGCTTCACAGTTTTATCATTTTTAATAACCTGAGACTGGCTATTGAGAAAGACACAAAGTGATTCCATTTCAGCCGGTAGATCAGGATTTTCCATTTTCTGTTTTGTCAGTTCTGAAACTGCAACTTCAAATGAAATCACAATCTCAACTCTTTCATGGTTGCTTTTTGGTGAATGGCTAGAAAATAGACCTCTCAATTACCAGAAGTAAACTAAGGTGAATGAGAGAAATCTACTCACTGCTTTTCTTCCTTTCAGTTTTAGACAAATTCTACTGATAATTTGTGTCTGGAACAAAAGAGGAAGAACTTCCTAAAGTAGACACATCTTTATTTCTATAAGACTTCCCAGAAAGTGTCAGGGTTGGAGAGAGGGGGATATTGCTAAACCAACTGAATATGCACGAGCCAGTACAATTTTATTTTGAAAATGAGAATGTTAAATGATCCCTGGGTCTGTTATGTAGTACCTATTTAACAGTAAATGGCACACACACACACATAAACAACATTAATTAAGACACTAAGTTTTACAATGCTTAATGATATCATATAGTAAAATGTTATTGCTATTTCCACAAGGCAGTTAAAGTTACATATTTCTATAAAAACCCATGTGGGAAATAATTACTTAACATCAATATTAACTAATAGATCAAAGTTTTTAAAAGTGCTTTGCAATATATCTCTCTGATTTATTCCTGAAGATGTTATTGATTGTAGGGATGTCTGAGAAACAGAACTCTCTGAGGTAAATAACTCTCAGGCCCTTCCCTTGACATTTTACATTTTGTGTTCTAAAGATACTGTCTAACTCAAGAAGATTACCTCAAAATCATTCTGTTTTTATTCTTGGCCTTTGAAATATTCATGAGATAAGCTAGTTCCAGTATGAACCAAAAGGGAGATTGTTGAAACATCCTAAATAAACATAGACACCATCACTATTGATTAATGCCTGCGTTGTCTTTATATATGTTTTTCAAGAAAAGAAATGCAGACAAGATAGTTTAATAAACTTTATGGGCTCATCAAAATGACTCATTAAATAAAGGAGTCTGCCAGCACATCTAATGACCTGAGTTCAATTTTTGGAAGCAACATGGTAGGAGAAAAATATTGAAAGTTGTCCTTTCATATGCACACATGCCTTGCCTGCCCCTCTCCCAAAGACACACACACACACACACACACACACACACACACACACACACACACACTACATTAATACATTTAAAATATTATCCTTAATAATTGGAGTTAAATAAAGGGGTTGTTTTTTCTTTGTGTTGGCAATTGAATTTATGTACAGTGATTTATATATAAAAATGTAATCCAGGTACCTGAGGTAAATACACTCTCATTACAATATGAGCTTATTAAAAATCTGCTGCTTCTGGCAACTGGCAGTTGCTTTATAGTCTCAGAGTGAAGCTATTTCAAAAAATGGAAGTGGTAAACTATCTACATGAAATGTTACAGCAACCCTTGGCCTTAGAACACTATCCCTCCCTTTAATGCTTTGATGGTTACTTAATATTAAGAACAGGGCAACATATTTAAGTCACTGACACTCAAACCTGCTAATCGTTTATTATTTTACTAGGGAGAATAAAAATATAGTCAGCAAAATGGCTCAGTTTGTAGACTTTTGACCTAAGATCAATCCTGGGGTGCCATAGGGTATTAAGAAGAGAGCTGTCTTCCAGCAAAATTAATATGAACTCAGAATGTGGTTCTACTAACTAGATGGATCAATCATCTCCATAACCAAGATTAGTTTTATCATGAAACTTGAAGTTTTTTAAAAGGTCAGGAATTATGAGACAGGATAAAGTGCATAATTTTGTGCATGTTGACAAAATTATCTCATATTGAAAAACTATAGATACTTCTAACAATTTTCTGTAGTGAATAATTAGAATTGGTGACTGATAGCAAAGGCTCTGGTTTGGGGAACACCCAAATTTCTAAATCCAGTAGAATTTTTAAAATTAATACATTTCCAAGCCAGGTGTTGGTTGCACATGACTTTAATCCCAGCACTTGGGAGATAGAGGACATGCTCCAAAGCAATACAGAGAAACCCTGTCTCAAAAAAATTAATAATACATTTCCATAATTTGTATATAGGTGGAGTTGAACTTTATTATGAGAGATATTACCTTCTAAACATAATCTCAGGTTTACTCTGAGTCCTTTTATATATGATGAATTCAGCAATTTAAGCTAGAATACTTCTCCACATCATCTACAGATTCCACTGGGTACCTTTAGAGATAAGGGGCCATGATCAAGGCAGTTTTGTTCTTTGTATTATTATTTACATAAACTTAAAATTACTTGATCCAAATATATATATATAAGGCATAAGGATATGACTTCTGAGACTACTTCGCACAATTTGAAGTTTGAAGTAATTGACCACTGTGTTCTTACTTATCAAACATTCCCAGGTCACTGACCATTCCTCTTAGGTGTGCGTGTTAATTTTTCTCCTCCATTTTCAATATGTGCTTCTCACAATTCCCACTTTTCCTTGCATATATAAGGATGGGATCATTTTATATTGTCATTTATGAGGAATTTTATTTTTAAGAAAGAGAGTATTGGCCACTATTAGAAATAACCAGTGGGTGTCAGTGTTCCAACACAGAGAACATGTGGCTTGCTCTGAGTCCATAAGATCTTGTGGAAGTCATAAGCAACTGAAATTATGCAGAGCATGAGTAATAGTCTGGCAGAATCCAAGGTCCCCTTAGTCCACCCACATCAGGTACTGTAGATAGTCTGGACAGATTGACTTTCCTACTTTGGATTGAAAAGGTTTTTTTTTTTCTTTTCTTTAATTCTTCTATGATAAATTACGTCCCAACTGCAGTTTCCCCTCCCTCTACTTCTCCCAGTGTCTTCCCTCACACCAGCATCCACTTTTCCTCCATTTCTCAAAAAAAAAAAATTCAGGACTCCAGAGGATATCCACCAAATATGGCCTAACACATTACAATAAGATTAGGCGCAAATCCTCATAATACAGCTGTACTAGGAAAACCAGAAGCAGGAAAAAGGTCCCAAACAAAGGCATTAAGAGTCAGAGATACTCCAGCTTCCACTCTTGGGAGTGCCATAAGAACACCAAGATACATTTGTATCGGAAAAACTAGTTCAGACCCATCCATGTTCCTTGTTTGTCACTTCTCTATTAACTCCCTGAGCCCTGCTTAGTTGAGTCTATGAGCCATATTCTTACGGTGTTCTTGTCAAGAATATGACCTCTGACTTCTACAACCCTCCTTCCCCCTCTTCTAAAGGTTTTTGCTTGTTCCATTTGGTGTTTGGCTGTAGGTCTTTGCAGCTGCTCCCCTCAGTTGCTTGATGGTGATCCTCTGACAATAGTTGGGGTAGACACTGATCTATTAGTATAGCACATAGCAGAATACCATTAAGAATCATTTCAATGTCTTTTTGTTGTTGTTGCCAATCCTATTTGGTTCTCGTCTCTGGGCTGCCCTGCTTCTGGTTCCTGGCTATCCAGCTAGTGTCAGGTATGACTTCCCTCTCCTGGTGTGGACCTCAAGTTGAACTCACACAAATTGTGCACCCCTGTTACCCCAACACATGTTGCAAGAAGGACAGATTCTAGGTTGAAGGTTTTGTGGCAGGTTTAATGTACGAGTACCACTGCTAAGAATTCTTTAAATGTTTTGGAGATTTAAAAATTGGATTATTTGTTTTTTTCTGCTTGTTTCTTAAGTTATTTAAATATTTTGGTTATTAGTCCTCTCTCAGTTGTGGAGTTGGTAAAAAATCTTTACCCATTCTGCAGGCTGCTATTTTGCTCTTTTGACAGTGTACTTTGCCTTACACAAGCTTTTCAGTTTCAGAATGCACCATTTATTGATTCTTGTTCTTAGTGCCTGTGCTATTGGTGTTCTGTTTGGGAAGTTGTCTCCTGACCAGTGCATTCAAAGCTATTTCTTTCTTTCTATTCTATTAGGTTCAGTGTCTTTTGTTTTATGCTGAGGTCTTTACTAGGATGTGAGTTTGGTGCAAGGTAATTGATAGATATAAATCAGTTTGCATTATTCTACATTCCCACATCCAGTTAGACCAGCATCATTTATTGAATATTTTTTCTTTTTTCATTGTATATTTGTAGCTTCTTTATCCAAAGCCAGGTGTCTATAGGTGTATGGATTTATGTCTAGGTCTTCAATTGAAATCCATTGATCAACCTCTCTGTTTTAAAGGAAATAACAAGAAGTTTATATTACTGTTGCTCTATAGTACAGCTTGAAATCCAGGATGGTGACACTTCTGGATGTCTTTTTATTGTACAGGATTGTTTTAGTTATCCCATTTTTGTTTGTTTGTTTGATTTTACATATGAAGTTGAGTATTATCCTTTCAAGATCTGTAAAGAATTATGTTGAAGTTTTGATCAGGTTTGTGTTGAATCTATAGGTTGGATTTTGTAGGGTGGCCATTTTTACTGTTAATCCTACCAGTCCAAGAGCATGGAGATCTTTCCATCTTTTAATATCTTCTTCAATTTCTTTCTTCCAAGACTTTGTGTTTTGGGTATCAGTGTAAAAGTGGCCTCTTAACACAAACTTGGCAATGTTCCTTCTGTTTCTATTTTACTGACTAATTTCAGGAGTATTGGTGTTAGTTCATCTTTAATCTTTCAAAGTCTTGTAGAATTCTGAACTAAAATTGCCTGGTCATAAAATATTGTTTTCTCATTTTACATACCAATCCTATTTCCCATTCTTTCGCTTCCTTCTGCCTCCCATACCCTCCTTTCCCCCCAACCCACCTCTACTCCTCAGAGAAAGTAAGGCTTCCTATGGGGAATCCAAAAGTCTGGCACATCATTTTGAGGCTGAACTAAAGCCCTCCTCCCTATATCTAGGCCGAGCAAAGTATCTCTCCAAAAAGAATGTGCCCCCAAAAGCGAGTTCAAGCACTAGGGATAAATCCTGGTCACAATGCCAGTGGCCCCACAGACTGCCCAATCCACAGAACTCCCATCCACATTAGTGAGGAACTAGTTTGGTCCTATGCAAGCTCCCTGCTATCAGTCCAGAGCCAGTGGGCTATCAATAGCTCACATCAGCTCTTTCTGTATATATTTCCAAAATGGTCTTGATCCCTTTGTTTATGTTATCACTCCTCCCTCTCTTCAACCGGACTCTGGGAGCTTGGTCCAGTGCTTAGTTATGGATCTCTGCTTCTATCAGTTCACCAGTAGAGTGGCTAAGATTAAAAACACTGATGATAGCTTATGCTGGAGAGGATATGGAATAAAGGAAACATCTCTCCTTGGTGGTGGGAGTGCAAGCTTGTACTGCAACTTTGGAATTCAGTATGGAGGTTTCTCAGAAAGTTGGGAATTAACATACCTCAAGACCCAGCAATACCATTCTTGACCATATATCCAAAGGATACACACTTATACCACAAGGACATTTGCTCAATTGTGTTCATACCAGCATCATTCATAATAGCCAGAACCTGAAAAAAACCAAGATGCTCCTCAACTGAAAATGTAGTACATTTACACAATGGAGTACTACTCAGCAGTAAAAAACTATGACCTCTTGAAATTTGCATGCCAATGTATGGAACTAGAAAAACCCATCCTGAGTGAGGTAACCCAGACCAAGAAAGATAGACACGGTATGAACTCACTCATAAATGGATAGTAGGCATAAAGCAAAGTAGACATAAATCACCCTAGAGTCCACAATCCCAGAGAAGCTAGGTAACAAAGAGAATCTTAAGAGAGACATACGTGGATCACTCTGGGAAGGGGAAATAGACATGATCTCCTGAGAAAATTGGTAGCATGAGTGGAGAAAGAAAGGAGAGCAGAAAGGGAAGGGGAGTGGAGAAGGGGAGGGAAGATGAGAACATGAAGGAACTTGGTGATTAAGATGGGGGAAGGACAGAGAAGGAGAGAAAGGGAAGACATATCTTGAATGAGGGAGCCATTATGGAGCTAGCAAGAAACCTGGCACCAGGAAAATCCTCAGGAATCCACAAGGATGACCACAGGTACAGCCCTAAGCATTAGTGGAAAGAGTCCCTGAACTGGCCTTCCACTGTAATCAGATTGATGACTACTTAATTATCATCATAGAGTCTTCATCCAGTATTTGATTTAATTTTTGTAAATAGTATCTATTGATAAAATTGTTTCTTTTAGATTTCACAAATTTTTTAGAGTATAGGGATTTAATGTATGACCTAATGATTCTTTGAATTTCTTCAGTGTCTGTTGTTATGTTTTATTTCTGATTTTGTTATTTTGGATATTCTCTATTATCTTTACCTCTTCCTCCCTCCTTTCCTCACTCCCTCCCTCCCTCATTCCTTCCCACTTTAGTTTGGACAAGGGTTTGTCTATCTTGTTCATTTTTTTCAAACAACCAAATGTTTCATTCATCTTTTTATTATGCTTCTTGTATCTAGTTTATTTTTTTTAAGCCCAGAGTTTAATTATTTCCTGCCTTCTACTCCTCTTCAGTGAGCTTATTTCTTTTTGTTCCTATTCTTTCAGGGATGCTGAAAGAAAGAAAGATCTCTCCAATTTCTAAAGGAAATTTGTGTACTTGTTTCAAAATTTAATACTGTTCATTTACTGCAAAATGTTTCTTCCATCCTTTAACATTGTATAGAGCTTAAATACTAATTTTCTCCTTGGTTTCAGTTATTTGCTTGATGGGTTATTGGCAAAAATAGGAAGACAATCATTCTTTCCATGCTCATTTTATCAGGTTTCTTGCTAGCAGCTCTATGAACATCATTCTGCTTCACTGTACACAAAACCAGTAAAGTTTTCATTCATTCCCTTGAATGTATCTGGCATAGAGGTGACAAGATATCAAATAACTCTATGTGAAGCATTGAAATAAGTAAGAAAAAAGGTGTTAGAAGTCAAAACCACTAGAGTCTCAATCATTACCTCACATCCTTCTTACTTCAGGCTAAACCTAAAATAGTAAAGGTCTTAGAACTCAGTATCTCATCCACACCCATACCATCCTGAACACACCTGATCTCTGATGTCAAAAGCACAGCAGTATTGAACCTGGTTAAGTACTTGGATGGGGAATAAATATCTTAGTTCTTGAATGTGTTGAGATTTTTAATACTGGTGTCTCTTATTTCATAACCTAGATTATGAACAATTTAATAGGATACAAGAGAATTGGGGGTGTATATTTAAAGACTAATTGTGTAACTGAGGAAAGCTACGTTCAGGGAATTTAAAGTATATATCCCTATGACCATGTCTACTTCCCTCTCCTCTCTCTAACACTGCTGAGAGCTGTCCACTGATAACTAGTACAGCCAGGAAACCCCAGGTCACCCACACAGGACATTTCTCATACCACATGTGTAGAGAAAAGATAAGAAAATAGAGCAGAAAATTGAAATTGTCAGATCCAGTCTTTTCCCCATATATTCTTTTTTTTTTTTTTTTAAACTCAAATCTTATGTAATCCAGACAAAGCAGGTTTTCCTCTGAGGAAAAAGAGGCCAAGGATGTTGTCTATATGAAAACATGAGCAGGCAAGAAAACCATGAAGAAAATACATATGGTTAAATACTACAGGTAGGTGATATAGTAGTAGGGTGTACTCTCATGTGATAGTTGTATGGAGTTGGGCTATATGCAAATATAATTCATTGATTCCACTGATATATGGATTTTAAGCTGAACCATCACATTGGCTATTTTTAATACATTAGTACATATATATATATATGAAAAGTACCATATTGATAAATTAGTACATATATAGTCATAAACAGAAAAAGTAATATAGCCTTCTTACATATATATATGAATATATATATATATATATACTTCCAAAGAGTACCATAAAAAGAGGAAGAGCCCTTAAAAATAGGCTAGGGCAAAAACAAAGCAGATACTTAAGAGAATATGTTTGACATGAAATAATGGAACTTCTGAGATGCAAAAGTTAACCAGCAGGTATGGATGGAAGATAGAGATTGAAGTTGAGAAGAAAAATTAACAAAGACAAATTGTGTAACAGGTTTCAGTGAAACCTGTTATATGTGTTGCATTAAAAGAGGTCAAACTGAATAAAATGCAAAAAAAACACACAGGAGGAGTATGAAGGACTAAATTAAAAGGGGCAAATGAAGCAATTTCTTTTTAGTTAAAAAAAATAGAAGACAGAGAATGGGGAGTGTATGAGCTGATATTTGGAGGTTGGTGAGAGAGATGGAGATATTTTCCAAAGCGTAAGAATTGGTCTTATACCAATAGAGTAGGGAATATGCTAGTTGGTTTCAAGCAGCAGTGGAAAGGAGGGGTATATCACTACAGATGTGAGTAGGTGTGTGGGGACTGTGGAAGCTTCTTCACAGCACTTCAAGTGAGACACCAAACTATCAGCTATGACTGAGATTTGGAGAGGAGGTGTTGAAGGACAATGTTTGAAAGAGAAGATGACAATATAGTCTTCTAGGTAAATGAGAGAAAAAGTGTGTAGGGAGTGGGCAGGGACTAGGCCTGCTTGAAGTCTTCTTTATAAATCTTAATATATTTACATTTACTGGTAGCGTTTTTCTCATACAGTTGTGAACTAGCTCCCCAGACATGCGTGAATGCACACACACAAACACACACACACACACGCACACACACACAAACACACACAAACACACACACACACACACACACACACACACACACACACACACACACACCCCAGAAACAGAAATACAGGTATTTACACAGAAATACAGACAGATAGCCACACCCACACCTCTTATCCATCATATTTTAAAGGAAGGATTTTATATGTTTTGTAGACTCTTCAAAACATCCTTTGAGTAGTGCACTATTCATACTACATGAGGAGTTGATATGATGCATAATTGTATGCTGTCCTAGACTCCTCCTCTTCTTTCTCCCTTCCTTCTATCCTTCCTCCCCTCCCTTCTTTTCGAACTTCACTCCCTCTCCTCCTTTTTGGCACTCTAACAAATAAACATTTCTCTGAATTGAATGTGAGCATCCAATCCATATAAGCCAGTAAGTATATAAGGACTAAAACTCACTTGAAAAATTACTCTTCCTGCTCCTTACACATGTGGAAACTAAGGACCAGAGGAGAAAGTCCAACTAAAATATTTCCAGATTCCATTTATTTATAGCCAGCCAAGCATTTCTAGCTGGTCATCACAAAACTTGTTTAGCCTCTACTAATCCTTTTTATTATCTATTTTCAAATAGTATAAATATAGTAGTGATATACACTACAGTTTAAGCTATGAAGGCATGTATGCTGAAGATTTATGTGTAAAAGTCTTTAGTGAGCTATGTGAATGCTGTCCCACCTTTTTTATATGTTTTATATGTTAGTGTTAAATTCATAATAAAGTATTTGTGTCTTAAAACTAACTTTATTGTGCCATGGTGTGCTACTTAGGTTTCATAGCTGGTTAGTCAAAGCAAAAATCAGAGAGCTTGCTGTTAGACTGTGTCTCCTGGTAATATCAGAAGCTACACCTGCACAGTCTCAAGAATTTGATATATATATATAGGATAACAGCAGTGGGCACTCCAAATAGGATGGGGAAAAAGCTCATGAAGCCTCAACCCAACACAAAGAACTATGGACAACTAAAGAATACTGCAAGAAGAAGAGTGGTCTACTCCAGGGAAGAGCTCACCAACTGACAGTCTGTACTAAATAGTACCCTGAAACATGCATATAAACAAGGTCATATGGAATAAACAGATTACATTTAGGAGCACATATGTACATATATGCACATACATATATGCATGCAATATAAGTTGTTTTTTTTTTTTCAAAGAGGCCATAATTTTAAAGGAGAGTAGAGCAGGATATGCCTAGTGTTTGGGAGGATAAAAAGGAAAGAAGAAATCTTGCAACTACATTATAATCTTAATAAAACTAACTTCATCCAACTATAAAAAGTGATTATGAAATGGTCAATTCAATAAAATGTAAGTTCTACTAAATTTTTCTCACAAACTATTCTCTGACAAATAACTATTCTTAGGGTTTAACATCCATACTTGCTTATTCTTCTTGGTTTATTGAGCATAAATATGTAAAATCAGTGAAATTACAAATGGTAATTTTTATATGAAGTTTCTACTTCATGTAATATGCAGTGATCTCTGATACATCCACACTATAATACCACCTCATTAATTTTCTGATGTCTATGTTTGTACAAGAATATTTCACAATTTACATTCTTTTTTTCAGTATTGCATATAAATTATAAGAAACAACATTCTCCTTTGTTTATTTGAGTATGGGTTTTATTAAAGAGATCATAGCAATGATTGTTTTTAGTTAATATATATACATTTAGGATTGAGGTGATGCCAATTTCTCTGCCAATAATATAAGATAGACCTCATATCTCTCTAATGCCAACTTTGGTTATTATTGTGTTTTTAAAAATGCTGACAACTCGCTGGATAAATGACATTTTTAAACTGTTTATTTGCTAGTAAGAGTCCATACTCTCTTCTTCAGTCTTATGTATGTAAAGGTATGATGTCAGTCTAATTGTATTTGATTTCTCTTGAATTCGGATTTAATATTGAACTTAATAAAACTTCTGTAATTGAGCTGAAATTTCCCCTTAACTATAGTCAGACAATAAACTCAAGAATATACTCTTTCTGTGCCATTAAGCAAAAAATGCTGCAGCTTTCTGCTTGGCAGCCTGATGATATTTTATGATTTATGGATGCTTTTGCAGGCATTATCAAGGTCTAGAGGAGATTTAAATTGCATTTTGCCCCAGTCAATCATACAAAAGCATATCATATGTGTATCTGAGGTTGTTTCATGCTTTCTATGTTTTGAATTCACATTTCTATGTGATTGCATAAAATACACACATACTCTGTTTGAACAAACAACTCAGCAATCTTCTATCCATATTTATCACAAACTTTTCTTGCTTAAAGAAAGAATTCTGTCAATTTATGTTTTATAAATTTTATATTTATTTTCTCCTGTATTTATTTCACATAAACTTAATGTTCACATCCATTGTTTTACTCATACTTGTATCACATATTCATCTGGGCATGTGTGTTACAGATCTATGAACTTGAGGGCAGAAATTTGATGAAAACACATGCCATGTTCCAATGTTCCAATTCAATATATTGTAAATTTTTTTTAATATGAGCTCGTATTTAATGACATCAATCTACTCATTTTGCAGAAACATAAATTAATAAAACAAGGTAAATTCCTAAAGGTTATCCAATCACTTTATGAATGACTCACTTGCAGCCTAAACTGACTCATTAGCTCTTCTGGAAACAAACAAAAAAAAAAAAATCACCCACTAAAAGAACAGGCCTTACTCATGAAAAATAATTGATATATAAGTTGTATATTGTCATCAATAATATGTGACTCACTATAGTTTGAAGGTCATTATTCACCAGGCCAGTGAGTGGTTTCAGGAAATATTGAAAATTTCTCATTTCTCATTTTAAATTGTCTTCTTATTAGTTAATGAATAAAGCATTGTGGGAAAAGAGGAAGGCAAGATGGGTGGGGATAGGAGACAAGGAGGATTCTGGGAGTAATAGTGGAGTTTCAAGATGTAGGACCAATAGGATACAACTCCAGACACTCTCTCCAGTAAGCCAAGACCATTTGGACACATTTAGAGTAATAGAAATGGGATAATTTTTAAGAAATACCTAGCCAATAAGAAACACTAGTAACAGGCCAACGGTATTATATCTAATACAGTGTCTCAGTGTGTTATTTGGGACTGGCGCAGCTCTGGAATCAAGCCGGTAGGAAAAAATGCTTGTAATATAGATCCTCAATCACAGAGCTGAAATTGCTGTTGTTTTCAACCACAGATAATCTATGCACGAATTTCACTTTTCCATTGTTTTATTTTCTCTTCTTCTAAACAAAAGTATGTAATACCTAAGAATCTGTTGTGGTCCTGACATTTTGTCCAGACTCCTCAGTATCTATCTATCTATCTATCTATCTATCTATCTATCTATCTATCTATCTATCTATCATCTATCTATCAATATATTTCATGTTGATTCTAGTTTCCTCTCCTTGCAAACCTCCCTCCCTCTTGCCCTCTCTGTCCCCTCAAATGTACCCAGACAGCCCTCTCATCCCATCACCCCATCCCAATTCCACATGTAGTGCAATGCCATGCAGCTGGATCATGAGGAACTATCAAGTCATTTGAAGTAGGGGACAAGGATTTCTCTCCAGTCTCAATCTCTCTCTCTTCTGTCTTCTATTGCTACCCTGTCTCAATCTTCCTAGTCACACATGCTTTCATCTCCTCACCCTCTCTTTCCCCTACTTCTCTCTCCATTCACTGACCCCCCCCCCCCAACTTCCTCTGTGCTCTGGACGACTTGTCCCTTACCCCTACTGAGAGGTACTTTATATGAATCTCTTATAATATACCTTGTAAGCTAGTTCCTCTGGTGGTGTGAATTGCAGGCTGGTGATCCTTTGCTCTAGGTCTAAAATCCATACATGAGTAATTACATACCATGTTCCTCTTTTTGTGATTGGTTTACCTCATTCAGGATGGTTTCTTCAAGTGCCATCCACTTGCCTGTGAATTTCAAGATTCCATTATTTTTTTTTTCTGCAGAGTAGTAATACATTATATAGATGTGCCACATATTCTTTATCCATTCTTCAGTTGAGGGGCACCTAGGTGGCTTCCAGATTCTTGCTATTACAAATAATGCTGCTATGAACATATTCGAGCAGTTGTCTGTTGCATGGATGTGGATCATTTGCATATACGCCCAAGAAAGGGAATGCCAGGTCCTATAGTAAACAAATTCCAATTTTACTGAGGAAACACCATAATGATCTTCAAAATGGCTGTATTAGTTTGCACTCCCACCAACGTGGAGAAGTGTTCCACTTTCTCCACTGTGTCCTTTGCCTAATAGAAGCTTCTAAGTCTGAAGAGGTCCCATTTATTAATTGTTGCCCTCAGTGTCTGTGCTCCTGGAGTTATGTTCAGGAAGTGGTCTTCTATATCCATTTGTTCAAGGGTACCTCCAATTTTCTCTTCTAAGGGGTTCAGTGTGGCTGGATTTATGTTGAGGTCTTTGATACATTTGGATTTCAGTTTTGTGCATGGAGACAGACATGGTTCTATTTCCAGTCTTTTACACACCCTCATCCAATTGTGTGAGCAACATTTGTTGAAGATGCTGTCCTCGCCCCATTGTATAATTTTAGCTGTTTTGTTGAAAATCAGTTGTTCATAAGGGTGTGGGTTTATATCAGGATTTTTGATTCGATTCCAATGGTCTACCTGTCTATACGTGTGCCAATACCAGGCTGTTTTCAGAACTATAGCTCTGTAGTAGAGCTTAAAGTCAGGGATGGTGATGCATCCTGAGGTTCTTTTAGTGTACAGAGTTGTTTTGGCTATCCTGGGTCTTTTGATTTTCCATATAAAGTTGATTTTTATCCTTTCAATATCAGTAAATAATTGTGGTGGGATTTTTATGGGGATTGCACTGAATCTGTAGATTGCTTTGGCAAGATTTTCATTTTTACTATATTTATCCTACCTATCCAAGAGCATGGGAGATCTTTAAATTTTCTAATACCTTCTTTAATTTCTTTCTTTAGAGCCACAAAGTTCTTATTATATAGGTCTTTCACTTGTTTGGTAAGTGTTACTCCAAGATACTTTATGTTGTGTGTTGCTATTGTAAAGGTTGATGTTTCTCTGATTTCTTTCTCTGTCTCTTTGTCATCTGAATAAAGTACGGCTACTGATTTTTTTGAGTTTATCTTGTATCCTGCTAGTTTGCTGAAGGTGTTTTTCATCTGTAGGAGTTCCATGGTAGAGTTTATTGTGTCTCTTATGTAAACTATCATATCATCTGCAAATAGAGACAGTTTGACTTCTTCCTTTCCAATTTGGATCCCCTTGATCTCCTTTTGTTGTCTTACAGCTTTAGCTAGATCTTCAAGTACAATATTGAAGAGATATTGAGAGAGAAGGTAGCCTTGTCTTGTTTCTGATTTTAGAGGAATCTCCTTAAGTGTCTCTCCATTCAGTTTGATGTTGGCTGTTGGTTTGCTGTATATTGCTCTTATTATGTTTAGGTATGTTCCTGTTGTTATCTCTGATCTCTCCAATACGTTTCTGTAGGGCTGGATTTGTAGATACATATTGGGAAAATCTGGTTTTGTCATTAAATATCTTTTTTTCTCTGTCTATAGAGATTGAGATTTTTGCTGAGTAATGTAGCCTGGGCTGGCATCCATGGTCTCTTAATACTTGTAGAACATCTATCCAGGACCTTCTGGCTTTGAGGGTTTCCATGGAGAAGTCAGGTGTAATTTTGATAATTCTGCCTTTATATGTTACTTGGCCTTTTTCCTTCACTGTTCTTAATATTCTTACTTTATTCTGTATACTAGGTGTTTTGATTATTATATGTTGAGGGGTCTTTTTTCTTTGGTCCAGCCTATTTGTTGTCCAGTATGCTTCTTGTAATTTCAAGGGCATGCCCTTCTTCAAATTAGGAAAGTTTTCTTCGATGATTTTGTTGAATATGTTTTCGGCACCTTGGAGTTGGTCTTCCTCACCTTCCTCTATGCCTATTATTCTTAGGTTTGGCCTTTTCATGGTGTCCCAAATTTCCTGGATGTTTTGTGTTAAGTATTTGTTGATTTACAATTATCTTTGGTGGATGAATCTATTTCCTCTAGTTTATCTTCAGCACCTAAGATTCTCTCTTCCA
This sequence comes from Phodopus roborovskii, assembly GCF_943737965.1. Classification (NCBI taxonomy): domain Eukaryota; kingdom Metazoa; phylum Chordata; class Mammalia; order Rodentia; family Cricetidae; genus Phodopus; species Phodopus roborovskii. Next base: position 70,940 of record NW_026125171.1, on the reverse strand, counting down.
TCTCTTGAATTCTGTTGGTTATGCTTGCATCTGTAGTTCCTGATCTTTTGCCCAGTTTTTCTATTTCCAACATTCCTTCAGTTTGTGTTGCCTTTATTTTCTCTATTTCAGTTTTCAAGTCTTGAACCATTTCCTTCACCTGCTTAATTGTTTTTTATTTTTCTTGGCTTTCTCTATTTTCTTTATTTTCCTTAAGAAATTTGTTCATTTCTTCAACTTTTTTGTTTGTTTTTTCTTCCATTTCTTTAAGGGATTTTCTCATATATTCTTTGAGAGCTTCTATCGTTTTTATGATGATAATTTTTAAGTTGTTCCCTTCTGCTTCACCTGCTTTGTTGTGTTTCGGTCTAGTTGGTATAGATATCCCAGATTCTGGAGGTGTCATGCTAGCCTTTCTCTTGTTAAGTGTTTTCTTGTATTGGTGTCTTCCCATAGCTTCTTCCAGTAGGTGTTGGTGGGGTCTCTCCCTCTCTCTATGGTAATTCCCCAGTGGGCTTATGTGGGTCAGAGGTTCAATGTTTGTAGCTCTGTGTTGTCCAAGCTCTCTGGGAGGTCTCTCCACATGCATGGGCCCAGGGATTGGGGTCAGCGATCAGGCTGTAGCAGAAGACTGGCAATGGGAGTCAAAGATCCCGAAGGCTGGGACTCAGGATGTTCTTTGTGCCTAGAGGAAGATCTAGCCTGAACTGGTACTCTCCAGCTGAAGCCTCTTTAGTAGTGTACCTGCGATGGGGGTCAAGGATCCTGCCCGGGGAACTCAGTGTGATCCCCCAGAGATAGGCGGATCTCAGGGAGGGTCCTGGGGCTCCAGTAGAGGATGGGGTGGTGGGGGGTCAGAGACCAGGCACATGGAAATTACAGGTGGTCCTGCGTGGATAGGCAGGTCTCCTGTGCTCAAAGCTGCTTCCAGAAGTTCCCCCAAAGGTGTCTGAACTGTTGGCTCCACCTTCTGTCCCAGTGCTCAACACAGTATAAGTGTGTGTGTGTGTGTGTAATTATTTATATATATATATATATATATATATATATATATATATATAATCCGTTCAGTCTGCATAGTGTCACTTGTATATATGTTTTGGGAAATGACTATTTGTTATTGAATTACCAATTGGTAATGCAGTATTATGTTTTTATTATTTTTAATTTTGTCTCTTGGAATTCTCTGAACAATAATTCAAAAAGAGGTTTCTATTATCTACTGTCTGCTAAAGTGGTTAACCTTAAATAGCCTTTGACTTTTGGGGGAAAACATTATCACCCTGAATGTCATATCTTCAGCTACATACATAGGAGGGACTATGAGACAAGGAGATTCTGGGAGATGCAATAGAGAGAAGTCAAGATGAAGGAAGTGAGAGAACTAGTCCAGACTTTCTCCCTGGTAAGATAAGGCCACATGGAACCACTTAAATTGATAGAAATGGGTTAATATTTAAGATGGAGGTAGCCAATAAGAAATGCTAGTAACTGGCCAACAGTTTCATAATCAATACAGTGTCTTTGTGTGTTCTTTTGGGACTGACACAGCACTGGGACCATGCTGGAGGGAAACTGCTTGTAACAACCACCCACTCTATGATAAATGATCTTCTTAAAATTAGACTCACAAGGATAAGATAGATGAAATATTTTCTTTAAATCTTGAAAAAAATTAATTTCAATGATTATGTGTTGGCCATCAAATAGTTGCCTTCAACTATGCCTGTTCTTAAACTTCCTATAATTGTATAATCCTCTTCATTTCCATGGGATTCTTATTCTTTATTTCTTTCCTTTATTTCTATCACTTAGACATAGTCTTTTTTTTATTTTACATGTAGATCCCAGTTCCCTCTCCTTCCATCCCTCCCTCTCTCTTATACTCTCTGCCCCCTCACATGCACCCTGACCACCCTCCCTTCCCAGCCCCCCACCCCAATTCCACATGTAGGGCAATGCCATCCAGGTGGGGTCATGTAAATCTGTCAAGTCATTTGATTTAGGGACTAGTACTTCTCACCTGTTTCTGGGTTAAGGCAGTATCCCTCCATGGGGGGGGGGGTGTCTGCAAGGCCCTTTTGTGCACCAGGAATACATCTTGGTTCCACTGTCTGAGGTCCCTTAGACTGCTTAGTTCTTCCAGCTGAGACCCATTTTCAGGGAGGCCTGAGTCAGTCCCATGCTGGATTCCCAGCTATCAGTCTGGGGGCCCCATTAGCTCCTCCTTGTTCAGTTCAGCTGTTCTCTATGTGTTTCTACAACCTAGTCTTGTCCTCACTGTCTGCATCTGGATTCTAGTTCGACTCAGTGTTTAGTTATGGGTGTTTTCTTCTGTTTCCAACAGGTACTAGATGAGGGCTCCGGGATGGTGGATAAGTTAGTTGTTGATCTCACTATCTGGGAAGGGCATTTATGGTAGCCTTTCCATGGTTGCTCAAATTGTTAGTTGGAGTCAGACTTGTAGGTCTCTAGACCTTTCTTTAGGTTCAGTTTTCTCTTCAGTCCTATAATGGCTCCCTCTTTTATATTTGCTCGCTCTCTCTTTCTCTTTCTCTCTCTCACTCTCTCTCTCCCCTGTCTTCTATGCCATTCATACCCTAGCTCAATCTCTCAATCTTTCTAGTCTCACGTGCTTTCCTCTCCTCCCCTTCTCTTTCTCCTAGTTCTCTCTTCATTTACTTCCTCCCCACTTCCCATGTGCTCTGGGAGACTTGTCCCTTCCCCTTTCTGTGAGGTACTGTATATGAATCTCTTATAATACACCTTGTATCCTAGTTGTTCTGGTGGTGTGAATTATAGGCTGATGATCCTTTGCTCTAGATCTAAAATCCATATATTAGTGAGTACATACCATGTTCCTCTTTTTGTGACTGTGTTACCACATTCAGGATGGTTTAGTCAAGTGCCATCCACTTGCCTGGGAATGTCACGATTCCACTATTTTTTTTTTCTGCAGAGTAGTATTCCATTGTGTAGATGTGTCACATTACCATCCCTGACTTTAAGCTCTACTACAGAGCTATAGTTCTGAAAACAGCCTGGTATTGGCACAAATATAGACAGGTAGACCAATGGAATCGAATAGAAAATCCTGAGATAAACCCACACAACTATGACCACCTGATTTTCGACAAAATAGCTAAAAGAATAAAATGGGGCAAGGACAGCATCTTCAGCAAATGGTACTGGCACAATTGGATAATGGTGTGTAAAAGACTGCAGATAGAACCATGTCTGTCTTCATGTAACAAAATCAAGTGCAAATGGATCAAAGACCTCAACGTAAATCCAGGCACACTGAACCTCGTAGAAGAGAAAGTAGGAGGTACCCTTGAACAAATTGGTATTGGAGACTGCTTCCTGAATTTAACTCCAGGAGCACAGGCACTGAGGTCAACAATTAATAAATGGGACCTCCTCTAACTCAGAAGCTTCTGTAAGGCAAAGGACACAGTGGACAAGACCAAATAGCAGCCCACAGACTGGGAAAAGATTTTCACCAATCCTACATGTGACAAAGGACTGATCTCCAAAATATACAAAGAACTCAAGAAACTAGTCAACAAAACACCAAATAACCCTATTAAAGAATGAGGTATAAAACTGAGGAAAGAATTTTCAATAGAGGAAATCAAAAAGGCTGACAGACACTTAAGAAAGTGCTCAACATCCTTTGCTATCAGGGAAATGCAAATCAAACAACTTAGATATACCATCTTACTCTTTCCAGAAATGGGTGTAGGTGGGAGTGAAAACTTGTACAGCCATTTTGGAGATCTGTATGGTGGTTCCCCAGGAAAATGTGAATAAGTTTACCACAGGACCCAGCAATCCCCCTCTTAGGAATATACCCAAATGATCAACATCCATGCAGCAAAGACTATCATAGCAGCATTATTTGTAATAGCAAGAACCTTGAAGCAAGCATAGATTTTACTGACATTTTGAGCAGACAGACCATTCTAGTATGGATGAATAAATCAGGAGAAACTGGAGTTAAGGAAGTACAGTCATGGTTATGGAATTTTAATGACTTAATGTGGCTATGAAAAAAATCACTTGGGCAAGGAAAATGATACAACTTTTGAGGTTGGGTGTGCAGGATACAAAAAGAGCATGTTACTTATATTGGGAGAATATAATTGGAAAATCTGACCAATTCATGCCTTCTCAAAGATGACAGCTAAATCAGCTTACATAACAACAAAGGGGAACCTACCCACCTGGTTTCTTTTTAATGCAATTTACTGAACACTGTGTCTTCCTACACCCTTCTTTAGAGTAACTTCAACCTATTTCACATAGTATTTTTACTGCAGCCACTGTAAATACAATAGCTACTTTTTCATGGCAATTTTCTGTTCTTTCTGGTCTACTGAATTTGGAGGAAATTTTTATCTTAGTCTTTTGTTCTTTTTCACAGATGTGCAAAAGTTGTACTCATCTTGTCAAGGGCTTGAGAAGAATATGTGGGCAGCCCAAGGCAAATACAATGAAGGTAAGATTTGGAGTTGAAGTTTTAGGTACTAACACCAACTTAAAGCCCCATTATAAGGTGACAGCAAACTGTGAAGTTTTATTCACTGTAAAATTCTAAAACAAAACATTATTTTCAACAAATTCATACCTGCTGTTTAATTATTTCATCATCAAAGCCTAAACTTTTAATGTAAATTCCTGAACTTATAAACTTTTATCTCAAGATCTTATACACATATTATTGATATATTCACTTTTAAAAGATGTGTTAACATCTGAAAGCAATACCATAATCTCTATAACAATGGATAATCAACAAAGACTACTGAATAAATCATGTACTATATATATTTATAGACTTTAATATAAAATAATGTACATTATATGAGGTCCTGGTGTAATTTATATGCATGACTACATATTATCTATGTATAAAAAAATCTGATTTCTCTATGAAATATTTGGAAGTTAATTAGACATAAACCCATGAAAACTAAAATAATATTAATTAAAGGAAAAAATAGTGAAAGTTTAAGTCAATAAGATAGTAAACAAAGTTATTGTTTATGATCAGAACTGAACAGTAAGTCACTCAAATATTAGAATTCAGGGCCTGGAGTGGTGGCTCAGTGGTTAAGAGCACTTGATGCTCTTCTATAAGACCCGTATCAGTTCAGACAGCCACATGGAGCCTCACAATCACATGTAACTACAGTTCCAGGGGATCCAATGCCCTGTACATATACATACAAACACAAAAAAAATCTCATGCATATAAACCAAAAGTAAATATCTTTTATTTTTTTTTAATGTGTGATAGAGTTCAAGCAGGAAAAAAATAAAGCAAAATGGCAAGTGCTGACAATTTTGTCAGGAAAATACTTCACTGCAGTCTATACTGAAATCTAAGAGTGACCACTATATAAACAGCAAATCAAGATGATTATATTTGACAATAAAAATCAAATATTATCAGCTTTACAAGGCACATAGATAGTTTGCCTTATCTTGATTCTGGGTTTGAACAAAATAGTTCGTTCCTTTGTTTGTTTGAGTTAGAGTACCTCTGTTAGCCCAAGCTGTTCTGGAACTCTCTCTGGAGACTAGTCTGGATTCAAACTCAGAGATCTGCCTGCCACTACTTCCCAAGTGCTGGGATTAAAAGCATTCACCACTACCAGGAAATCAAAGACTTTAGATTAAAATATGTTCCCAGTGTATCAGTTTGTATTCTAAAATGTGTTTGGGCAATATATGTCCTAAGTGCACAGTATGACTACCAGTGTCCCAGGAGTGCTATTTTTCATACCATAACAATCACTTCATTAGGAACTTGTTGGTATTAATAATAAATCCTGTAAACACAGTTATTAGGACTCTACTTTTGTTTTGTTTTTTAAAGTATCTGTTCTGTTTTCCTAAAATCAGATTTCTCAGCTGGTAACTAAGGATCAGTGTCACATCATATATTAGGTAAAAGCCACCATTGAATGCCTCTCTGTAACAACTCAGCTGGGCTTTGTCTGGTGTAAAATTATCTTTTAATTTTTGTTGGGGTGGGGTGGTGGTATTTCAGGGTAACAATTATGAACTCCAGGCTAGCCTGGATCATCTTATCTTCCTTACCCTATCAACAGCATGCTGGGATTACAGGGATGGTTTACCATTGCCAGCTTTGATCTTCTTTCTAAAGTATTTTATCATGCACTACATTGCCCCTAAGTATCTCTGTTTCAGCAAGATGTGTATAAAGGTTAAAACTAGCAGTTTTTTTCTGATGTAAACTGGTTGAATTTGAGATGAAAATTACAAGAGAATAGTGAATTGGGAAATAATTATACAAGAAAACAAGCTCTTGAATAATATTGAGAATAATAAAAAATTAGCAGGAACCTATATTAATTTTGTAAGCTTTTGGTTCTCTAATTAATGTCCTTTGTATACATCCATCAGCTCACCCCACAAATGTATGAGGCTTATAATGATAAGGCAGTTTTGATTGTGTGAATAAGGACAAGATATGGAAATAAATTCTCTGTGTTCTAGCTCTTATGGGGCACCCAGCAGAGAAGACTGCCTCAAAGTGGGTTTAAGATGATAAAATGTCTTTAATAGCTAGCAAGCAACTACACTGGGTATTTGGAATCCCAATTTAGCTCCAAGCCTCTCTCGTGGTGAGCTCTTAAGAATAAGAAATATATTCTGGCTTGACATACTTCAGTTAACAAGAACAGTTAGCTGGAAGCAGAACTATAGAAACCAAACAACAAGGTTATTGAACTTGGAGATTTTCCCTAGAACTATGGACTTTGATGGATTAGATCTTTTGTTTTCCTCTTGGCCATTGATGCAGTCTACATGCTGAGTTTTACAACCTGGATGGTAATTCCATCATTCTCTCAGTTGTGCTGAGATCTGAGGGTCTACTAATGTCTGAGACCCTATTACACAGCTAGTTCCACACTTACAAGAACCCAAATCATGCCTTGAATTTCTCACAAAGAAATAGCCACAAATTTCTCACAAAGAAATAGAGACAGAAACAAACCTGCATAGAATATGTGTAACAAAGTAACTTTATTTTCTTAGGGTAGATAGTTTTACACTGCTTCCTTTGTTATACCTCTGCTGTGGGTTTCCTTTGCAAAAGACACTTAGCTTGGTGTTACTCAACAGGAAGGCACTAAAAAGGATATTAGACTCAAAACTCAAAGCTGAATACTGACTGACTGATATATTGAATAGGACAGTGACCTTTCAGGCCACCTAACGTGTGTGTGTGTGTGTGTGTGTGTGTGTGTGTGTGTGTGTGTGTGTGTGTCTGTCTGTCTGTCTGTCTGTCTGTGTGTATGTGTGTCTGTGTGGAATAAAATGTAAGACATATATGATCACTATGATAATTAATTAGTAATTTTATAATAATGACTAAGTCCAAGCATTTTCATTATCACATCATAACAAAGATGTTTATTTTTTATTGTCAGGTAAAATGGCTCTATAAATCATACGTTTTGAGGAACTATGAAAGAAGCAGACAATAAACAGATCATGTGTATGTATTTAGTAATCTATAATGTAAACAAGCAGGTCATATCTATGTTTTAGGAACATATATGTATAGACAGATAACCTACATTTATGAAACAACAAATAATGAAAAACATTGGGCAATAAATTTGAAAGAGAAGCAAGGAAGTGTATATGGGAAGGTGTAGGAAGAGGAAAGAGCAGGAGAAAATTATGAAATTATACTACAATCTTAAAAAATTAAAAGTTAATCTTATGGATGTACTATAGAATGAAAGAAATAGAACCAGTGGGGTGTGTGCATGTCTGTTTGTGTGTGTGAGTGTGTGTGTGTGTGTGTGTGTGTGTGTGTGTGTGTGTAATTGATTTATTCCTTCACTGTCTAAAGTCAGGTTAAAGTTGCTCAATCTGGCACAGCCTAGAGTCAGATGGAAAATGAATATCAATGAGGGGGTTTATTTAGATGTGGCTTGTTAGGTTTGTTTGTGGGCAGTCCTTCTCATTTTCTTTTCTCTGTTTGATGGGATGAGTTTAGAAGAGATTAGAAGACAAACCATAATTTTACATGGTACCATTTTTGTGGGCTTCCTCTTGAATTGCATAAGAATAGAGAAAGCCATGTAACAGTAGGCATGCATACTTTATTCTCTCTTTGCTCTTGGTCCTGCTGGATTAGCTACTTTGGGCTTCTGCATTGACTTCCAATAATGGACTGTGTCCTGGAATTGAAAACTAAATAAACCCTTTTATCCATTATAAAAACATAGAGTTTTCTGGAATGTTATGCAGAAATGTGGAAAGGCTCCCTGTTGTCACAATGGAGTGATAACATAGCATCTCCTTCATTCTTTTTCTCTTTCTCAACCTTCATCTCTGTTGCTTCCTTCATCTTCCCAAACTCAGATTATCTGGGATCCCCTAGGTTCTATTATATTAGTCCTTTTTCTATATGAGATCCAGGGCTGCAGGGCTTACAGTAAAAAGAGCTAGCATTAAATTTATTCAAAGACATTTATATAATAACTTCATTCTAAGTAATATTTAGCAGTAAGTGTTCAGTGATTACAATGAATCAAGAAAATCAATAAAAATCCATCTTTCAAGCCAAAAATCTAAAGTGACATAAATGCAGAACCTACCTATACCAACACTTCTCCCCTTCTCCTCCTCTTCCTCTTCCTTCTTCTTACACTCCTTCCCCCACCTGTTCTATTCCTTCTTGATGCTCAGTGTGCTGTAATTTTGCACTATAGAATTACAATTTATCATTACTTGCATGAACACTGAGTTTCATAAATACATAGTATTCCTTCCATATTTCACATGTGATATTTGTGCTCTGTCTATAAATCTCAAGCAGACCTATAATTATATCTTTGGAATAAATAAAGAAACAGTTATAGATTGCCATACATACATGTAGCTTCTAGAATATTTCATCTAATTACCAATCAGTCCAGGCATGTTCATGTATTATCTGTTATTTCGCACATTGTTATCTCTCAGTCTATAATAATCAAATTCACAATAGCACCTCGATTTCCACTTTGTTCATAGATCCCATTTGTTTACCACTAAAATTTCTTCAGCTTGAAACTTCTCCTCATGTTGTTTTTGGCACTGTCTTGAAGTCTTCCCTTCAAATTCCAAGAAAGATTTCAACCAGAAGTTCAGACTATCCAATCCTTTCAAAGACTTGACCCAACATGTGGGTGATACAGATGGACAGTCTCTGCTACCACAATAGAAACTGAAAAAAATCAATCTACACTTTACTTGAAAGAAGCGTGGTGGATGACTTGAAGTCAGGGTGGAGAAAAGGCATTGGTTGTTCATTTGAGTAGCCCTTTATGACATTTTAAACAGATAACTTCATTTTAAAAAGAAGGTAAAATATTTAGCTATGTTTTCAAGCCTTTTAACAAGATAAGACATTGGTAGACCAGATTTAAAAAACTCCATATTCAGATTTGTATCTACTGGATTCTCTGCTTTATGACCTTGACATTGAATAGCTAGTAGCCATTCTCCATGGTTTTACTAAGTTTGCAATCTCTCCACTGGAGACCTGATAATAAATTCATCTCCTACTGCTCACAAATAGGGTACTTTGTCTCAGTGTGATCACTAGATAGAGATGCCAAAATTTGCCAGGAAGAGTTTCTTATTTCACCCCTGTGGGTCTCATGGAGAATAGTGACCCCTTTCATTCTACAAAGAATAAGCCATGGGCTGGAGTTGTAGCACAATGACATAGCGTATATTTAGCATGAAGTATATAGGTTTGGTCTATAGTAATATAAATGAAAAATAATTTATGTAGACCCACTAGTGTTGAATAACACATGTCTTAGATATTTGCACACTAAAATTTCAGATGTGAGTGTCTGTGTAAATAACTGTGAGATGTTGTAATAATATAACCTAGCTAGGCTCAGGACAGACTTGCTGACTTCAAAATTAGAACTATTTTCAATAATTTAAACTTGTTTTAAGCTTTAAATTTCTATTTTTACAGATGCTGAGACAAAGTTTCAAGTAAATAAGTTCTAGTCATGAAAAAACTCTGGGAAGACACAGTACAAAATTTCCTGAGTTGTTTTAAGGTCAAGACTGCCTATGCACTCAGCTGTTATCTGTGTTTGGAAACCAGAGACTAAGTATTATACTATATATAACCCCACTAAAGGTACAATTTAGTGACACATCTCTTGGGAGAAATAGAAAACTTAGCACATGATTAATACTTAAGAAGACATGACTAACTGGCATAAGGAATTGGAGAACAACCCATAGTTTGAGTTAATTAAGTTCTAACTTTCTTAGTGAGGATAGAGATGTTCAGAAGACATCTTGTGTGGGCTAGGGTATTCAGACAAGGAAGGGCCTTGGAGAACTTGACTAGTGAGCAGCAGGTGGAGAAGAATATATGGGTACACAGAAGGGATTGAAAGTAGGAAATGTAAAGGGAAAATAATATAATTATATTTTTAATTTTATTGTAAATTTTTAAAAATGGATAGTAAAGAAAGGTGACATTCAGAATATTTAATACATACTTATATGCATATACTAATTATATATATATAATATACATGCATATATGTCTGCATGTGTATGTATATATGTATTAAGTATGTACATTTAAGCTAAGGATCTATACTGATAAACAGTGTTATCTGGTTACTAAATTGTTAGGCTAGATTGCAAGATGCTTTTAACATTCAGTTTTTTCCTCTGTACATACACATAACTTCACAAAAATCATAATTATGGTAATGCATATTCTTTTGCATGTGCAGTTGCTTCTCTCCATATCTTTTTCTCTCTAGCTTTATTTATACACCCACCTATGTTAACTAGTGTGTGACTTTTATATATGTTCTTCTCATTTGAATAATTGAATAGATTTCATGGTAGGATAAATATGGTATAGTTTGACACATTTCTGGACATTAATATTTTCAGTGTTTTGTAACCACAATCAATGATATAACAGACAACCTGTCATATGAGTCATTATTTGTTGGCTGTTTTGTTTGTGTGAAAAAATCTTCCAGGGCATTCTTGGTTAAAGCATATGCTATCACTTCAGTTCCAAATTACATAGAATATTTTCCTTAACCTTTATAAAACTACAAATATCAGGGCTCCTTTCTACTTTATTGCTAATCAGGATTTTCAAAACATACCTTTTATTTTACTGCTTTTACTTTTTTATTTAAAAGGACTAACATGGACATGTTTATGTGCATGGTGGGGGGAAATTGAAGTCTGAGACTGTAATTGATAAACAGTATGTTTTCTTTTTTTAATTATTCTGACTTTATTTTCCTTCTCTTTGTTATTTTCTTCTTAATCAAGAAAACAGAATGGAAAATACTTAAAGTGTTATTGAAGAGAGGATTTATTATAGAATTAAAGATTCATCCAGTTATAAGATCAGTGGGAGAAAAGATGTCAAAGGGGAAGCTGGAAGCTCAGAGAAAGTCACTAGCATATCAGAGCTTGCCACAGATCTAGAGTAAAACCCCAATAAGGCAATGATGGAGCAGTCAATAGAAGCAGTGCGGCCTCCATCCTTCCTGGTAAGCTGCAGTTTCAGGACTAGGATCTAGACAAGTCAGAAGAAATCTGTCTGTGGTTCTGTCATTAATTACCTCTAAGAAAAATTACTCCCATATGATAGTGGCTTCTGTGTCTTTCAAGACTTTTAGTAAGTTTGCATTCTCTCTCAATTGAAATCATATAAGGAAGAACCTTCTAGAAAACTCAGTAGGCTACCATTGCACTTTGGTTATTCTCCAGCTCACTGATTCCTATCGATGTGCTTAGTAAACTCTTGGGAATGAAAGAATGTACAATATATAGTGGAATTGTCACAGACCAGGAGTCATAAACTACATACAAAGTAACCATAGATCATATGTGTCATCATTTAATAACATATGGAAAGCAATCTGGTAGTTACTTTTGTCTATTTTTTAAATGTTTAGAGAGCTACTGTTCCTCATTATATTTGTAACTATTACAGTTTTGATGACTTCTATTTTTATTTTTTATTTGTATTGATATTGAAACATAAATATATTTACATGGAAATTTAAATACGTTTGTATTTATATTGAAAACTGAATTGCTTAGTACTTAGAATATGTAATGTTATGTCTTATTTGTGAATTAGATCTTTTTGGTTAACATTTTCCAATTTACAGTAAAGATTCCCTTCTCTGGAACACAACCAGAACATACAATGACAAATACTAGAGAAGTTTAAGGTTAGTTATTAGGATCTGTGCTGATCTTAGGGCATAGGTAAAGACAATTCTCTATGGACCCAACAGGTGGATAAATCTATTATTCCTATTTCTTAAAATTAATTTAGTGGCTTCTAGGACCAAGTGGGGACATGAAGCTTTTGCTCATAGGTAAGATGACCATTCTTTGGTAGCCTGGTGATTTACTTCCCTTATGTGTTGTTTGTCCAGTCTTCTGTCTTGAATTAGTATTTCCAGATCCTTCCAAATCAGAGAAAACAGGGATGAAAAACGATATCTGTTCTTTTTTTTTTTTTTTTTTTTTTTTTTTTTGTCAACTTATTGGATTTTTTGTTTTTGTTTTTTTTATTTCTTTTCTTATTTTACATATCAATCCTAGTTCTCTCTCCTACCCTCTTTCCCTTACTCCCTCCCCTCCATGACCTCTGACCACCCTCCCATACAATCCCCCCATCCACTCCACAGGGAGGATGATACCTTCCAGGAGGAATCATCAAAATCTGTCAAGTCATTTGGAGTAAGGACTAGGCTTTTCCTCCTGCCTCTAGGTTAAGGGAGTATCCCTCCATGGGGAATATGCTCCCAAAGTCCTTTTGTGCACCAGGGATACATCCAGGTTCCACTGTCAGAGGTCCCTTAGACTGGCCAGGCCTTCTAACTGAGACCCATGATTAGGGGATCTCAGTGGGTCCAATGCTGGTTTCCCAGCTATCAGTCTGGGGGTCTATTAGCTCCCCCTTGTTCAGGTCAGCTATCTCTGTGGGTTTCAATATCTGTTCTTAAGCCAGTTTCTTGCCTCTCTATTCAGCTTTCTCACTTTTCTGCTGATGATGTCATGGTTAGCTTGACTGTTGTTGAATGAGGTTGAAAGATAGTATCAGAGGCTACACCAATCAAAGGAGTTCCAATCTGAAAAGCTTTAAAAGTCCAATCATGATTATCTGAAAATTTCTCTCAATCTGCCTATATCTGCCTCAGTCTTTTATGCAGGAGTCCTGCTCAGTCCTTTCCAGTTCTCACCTGTTTTGGTGAGAACCTTCTAGAAGACAGCACATCTGGAAAGGGACCTGCATAGGAAGGAGAGGATATTAAGATGATGGAATGTGGGCATCTAGACCCTTTTTTGTAGTAAGAGTGATGGGAGTTGTCATTCTGTAAATATGTTTCTCTTATTGGTTAATTAATAAAGCCCTGTTAACCTTTATGAAAGCAAGATAGGCAGGACTAGGAGAGAAGGAGGAGTCAGTGAGAGGTAGGAGGAGATTCAAAATGCAGGACAAAGAAAACAGGGGTCCCAATCCTCTCTCCGGCAAGATAAGACAACATGAAATACATTGATAGAAATGGGTTAATATTTAAGACAGAGCTAGCCAACGAGAAACACTAGTGACAGGCCAACAGCATTATATCTAATACAGTGTCTCTGTATATTATTTGGGGCTAGCACTGGGGTGGGTCCAGGCCAGCGGGAAAACCTACTCATAACAGAAGAATTTGGGTTTCTGGTGGGCTCAGTGTTAATTCTGTAGGCCCCTATTGCTAAAAGGATTGAGTCACTTTTACATAACTGAAAAGACTTAAGATTACCCTGAGGAGAGTTTAGAAAGCCTGCACACAAGAGATTCTGACTATTTCTCAGCTTTAGGATAGAAGCCAACCAACTGCTGGATAATACTATGATTGATATTTATGTCAGAAGGTCAGGTTTCCTCAATTTTCAATTTATAGTTGGGTCAAACTATGGTACAATAAAATACTGAGTATGTTTCTGCAAGGTTGGGAATCAAAGTATTCTCAGAATTTCAAGATGCACTCCAGCAGATGGAATGTTGCTATTTGGGGTCTGAAATGCACTTGAAAAGAGAAGGTAAATGTGTCCTTTTAATACAAGTGCAATATGTAAAGGAGAGAAAACTGGAAACTTTCTCTTCTTCTAAAGCACATCTATTCTTCTGTGTTTCATGTAGCATGTCTTTTCTGTACAATTAGGGATTCAGTTTGTATAATATAGCTCAGCTACTGGTTTATGGATTGTCAAATAATTAATGTATATGAGAGACAGATAGACAGACAGAGACAAGAGAGAGAGCCTCTACAGCATCTCTTTCAGTTCTTTGGCTTAGGGCATTCTGGCAGTGGCCTCTTGACTCTTCGCCCTCACTCTATTTAAGCTGTCAGGAGTAGGTGCCCCTTACCTGAGGCTAACTTGGAATCCTCCTTACCTATCTTCTCATGTTTCCTCAAAACTTCTGAAAATACTATGAACTTTGACTGTCTGATGCTAAGTGGAATAAAAGGATTGGTTACCTCAGTGCAAGACCCTTCACAGATAAGCTTCCAACATCTGAAAAGGAATTAACGAAATGCTGAAGCAGTAAAGCAAAGGATTGAGAACAGAAAGCAGATGCATATGTAATTGAAAGAGAGTGCTGTATTCTAATATAAGTAACAGAACTTTGAATCTTCAGCCATGTTCTGGCTTTAGAGTCAAGGATATAAGAAAGCTGAGGCCAAGCCTATATCAGGGGTGTTACTTCAGAGTCATGGAGTCCACTGTGTGAACCTCTGAAATTGAAGTCTAGATTAGTTGTAACCCCTAAGATGTTGGAGATGCCAGAGTCATAGGATACTTGCTGAGGAAAACCTCAGACTGGATGTGGAATGAGCCCAAGAATGAGAACGTGTTGTTGTCATGAAGCTAAAAGGAGCTGAAGATCTGAAGGGTGCTTTGACATCAGAAAGGGAGATGCAAAGTTTATTCAGCTTATTTCAGTCCTTTTTTTGTCATTTTTTTTTTGCTTCAATAGTTCATCACTGTGTTCCCTTTCCTCAATTATGGAATGGTAATGTATATATTCTATGCTATTGGATATTGGAAGTATGTGATCTACATTTTTATTTTGATTTTACCAAAGGTTATGCCAAAGAAATGACAATGAGTCTCAAAAGAGACTTTGAACTTTGTACTTTTAATCTGTGTCCATACTGTGAGGAATTTTGAAATTTGAAGAATGACTTATAATTATGATATGGCTATAAGCCTAAGGAGGTCCGGGAAGTAGAATGTGGAAACTTTGATAACAATGGTCTCTATAGACTCACATATTTGAATGTTTAGTCATCAGCAAGTAGCACTATTTGAGAAGAATTAGAAGGTGTTGCCTTGTTGGAAGAAATTTGTCACTGGGGATAGGCTTTGAGGTTTTAAAGTATGAGCCAGACCCAGTGGTTTTCTCTTTACCTGCTGCCTGAGGATGTACATGTAGACCTCTCAGCTACTTCTTCAACAAGAGGTCTATGTATGTAACACCATAATGGACCAAATTGCTGAAAGTGTAAGCAAACCCCTATTCCACCTAAATACTGAACAAATTTTATAAAACCTATAACATATCGGTCAGATTGCCATGGGCTAGACTATTGAGGAGTATACCCTATCTGTTAATAGAGGAGGTTAATGGACGCCTTCATCACCTTTAGAAGAGAGATGACAAAGGGAGCATCAGTGGGATGTGCTTCTCCTTCTCCTACATAGGGGAGAATATCTCTCTTCAGAAATCCATTTTAAAACTATTACAAAACTACTGATCTTTTGTAATTGTCCCAAAGTAACTGACAGATCCAATTCTGACACTCTGACTTTCTGAAAAATATTTCAACAACATGTATTTCCAGAGAAAATACCATAACGAAGTAGTTGACTGCTTAACAGCCCCAACTCAACATAATAAAGCCCACATATTACATTAAAAATTGAATATTGTAAAGTTGAAATCAAGGAGGACAAAAGGGATCAATACAAGGCTACAGAAACCCACAGAGATAGCTTATCTGAACAAGGGGGAGCTCATGAACCGCAGACTGATAGCTGGGAAACCAGAATTGGACCAACTCAGACCCCCAACACGGGTCTCAGTTAGAAGGTCTGAACCTCGGGACCCTGACAGTAGAATCAGGATGTATCCCTGGTACATGAAAGGACTTTGGGAGCACATCCCCCATGGAGTGATACTCCCTTAGGCTAGAGGCAGGAGGAGGGCCTAGCCCCTACTCCAAATGACTTGACAGACTTTGATGATCCTTCCTTCCCTGTGGAGTGGAGGAGAGGATGGGATGGGAGGGAGGCCAGGGGGAATGGGAAGGAAGAAGAGGGAACTGGGGTCAATACGTAAAATAAGAAAAAATACTACATATATTAAAATGTTAAATTAAAAAAGGAGAAAAACAAATTTAAATAAAAAGGAAAAAATTAAAAAATAAAAATAAATTTTAAAACAGACTTGGATTATTGAGAGATATAATGTTTTAGTAACTCTACAAGTATTCCTTTGAGGATATAAAGAAACAATATGGGGCAAAGAGGACACAAGCATGGCATTCCTGAGGCCAGGTGGTATGAAGTTCATTTGATCCCACAAGAATTATTAAATGTGAAGGAATGGAATCTGGCCTATCAGCCTTAATATGGCTGCATGTGCAAGGAGGCAATCTGATTCTCCCTCAGTTAGAGAGTATGTTGACATGCAGGCAGAACTCTTAATCAATGTCTTCCTTCTCCATCTCAATGCTAGGTCAAGGAATGGTTAAGCAAGTGTCTTAATGACTTTTCTAATGGTGTGAAGATAATATCACCAAAGTACCTTGATCAAGAAAGAATATTTGGTGTTTATTGTAGCATGAGTTATAATTGGTCTTAATAATAAAATCCCTAAGTCAGTCATAGGGGGGTAAATGCTGAAAGATCAGAGAAGCAGAACAGCAAGCCACTAGTTCTTACCTCTACCAAATCATCAGACCAAATGGGATGAATTCTTTCTCCTCCCTTTATATTCATATTTCCATCTATCCACATCATTCCTGTTTCCACCTCCCTAGTGTTGGTATTATTAAAGGCATGTGACTCCAAAGTATTGGGAATAAGGTGTGAGCTACCACTGCCTGGCTCTATTTCTCTTTTAGACTGGATCAATCTCTTGTAGCCCATGGTGGCCTTGAACTCAGAGAAATCTGCCTGCTCTGCCTAGGATTAAAGGTGTGTGCCACCACTGCATGACCTCTATGGCTAAAGTGGCTAGCTCCACACTCTGATCCTCAGGCAAGCTTTATTTTTCAAAGAACAAATGAAATATCACCACAGTTTATAGTTTCAGAGTGTTAGAATCCATGACCCTAATAGTAGGACTCAGCAGAAGGCAGGCAGGCATGGCTCTAGAGAGGTAGATGAGAGCTTACAACTTGATACACAGGCATAAGGCACAGAGAGATAACTGGGAATGGCATAGGTTTTTGAAACCTCATGGTCTGCATCAAGTGATACACCTCCTCCAAAAATGTCAATCCTACCAATCCTTTCAAAATAATTCTACCAACTGAGAACCATATGTTAAAATATGTGATCCTATGTAGCCATTCTCATTCAAATCAACAAACCAAGAATCTCTCCCCTAAATTGAAATATATAGTATTTTTAAATTTTGAGAGTTTTGATAACTACACTTGAACACAGTCAACCTAGCATATGCCACTCTATTACTGGTGGTAATAAGATTAAAACATCACTAAACAGGAAAAAATTAGAATCATTTATTCCATGTTATTTTCAGGCAGAGTTAGCAGCATTTTGTAATTGCTGCAGTTAGATATACACATGCCTTTCATAAAAATACTGTGTTTATTGATACATTTATCAATAAATACCATGAATATTTCCCAATAAATAAATATTTTTGTATATAACATTTTCCCACAGTTCCCCTGACCATGCTGCCTCCCAATGATATCCAAATACCCCCAATTCACCTCCCATCCACTCCTCAGAAACTGCAATATTTCCCATGGGAAGTCAACAAAGCCTGGAACATTAAGTTGAGGAAAGACTCCTACCCCCCCCCACCACATCAAGTTTGAGCAAGGTATCCCACCATAGGGAATGGGAAATGGGTTCCAAAAAGCCAGCTCCTGTACTAAAAATAGATCCCGGTTCCACCACCAGGGACTCCTCAAACAGACCAAGTTAGTTTGGTTCTATGCAGATTCCCTGGATGTCTGCAAAGTCAGTGAGAGCTCTTGTTCTCAGGTCATATGTCTCTGTGGGTTTCTTGACCCACCTTCCTCATATAATCCCTCCTTCCTCTCTTCAACTGGTCTCCTAGAGCTTGGTTGGCCTGGTGCCTTGTTGTGCATTTAGGCATCTGCTTCCATAACTTACTGGATAAAGGTTCTATGATGCTAGAGTATTCACCAATCTGATTAGAGGGGAAGGCCAGTATGACGTGGCAAATAAGAATATAGGAAATGATAGGCTGATTGATGTTTATTCAGGGAGAAATCACTTACACCAGAAACAGATGATGGCAGCAGGTTCCCATCCCAAAGATGATCTCTGTCTGTGACCAGAAAGAAAGAGAGAGAGCTGGTGTCTGGGACCACAGACTTAGTTCCCCCTGGTCATGCCCACACCTGTTCCCATGCCAAAATGGGCATGGTCAGTGCAATAGGTGTGGGCAGGGTAGATATCTCACTACAGGCCAGTTCAGGCACCATCTCCACTAATGGTAGGAGTCTTATCTAGGGTCATCCTTGAGGATTCTTGGGAATATCCCTAACACCAGATTTCACTCTAACCCCATAATAGCTCCCTCTATCATGACAGATCTTTCATTGCTCTCACACCCTTTCCCTCCCCCAACTCAACCGTCATGTTCCCACATGTTCTTCACCTCCATCCTCTCCCTTCTACCATCTCATGCCCATAGTTTACCCAGACAATCTCATCTATTTCTCCTATCCAGGGTGATCCATATGTCTCTTTTAGGATCCTCCTTGTTACCTAGTTCTTTGGAGCTATGGATTGTAGTCTGGTTATCCTTTGATTTACATTTATGATAAGTACATACCACCTTTGTCTTTCTGGATCTGGGTTACTTCACTAAGGACTTTTTTTTAGAGTTCCATTCATTTGCCTGCAAGTTTCATTATGACATTTTTTTTTTCAGCTGAGTAACACTCTATTGTGTAAACATAGCATGTTTTCTTTATCTGTTCTTTGGTTGAGGGGCATCTAGGTTGTCTCCAGGTTCCAGCTATTATGAGTATGCTGTAATAAACATAATTGAACAAGTGTCCTTGTGGTATAATTGAACATTCTTTGGGTATATGTCTAAATGTGGTAATGCTGGGTTTCAAGGTAGATGGATTTCCAGCTTTCTGAGAAATTGCGATACTGAATTCTAAAGTGGCTGTACAAGTTTGCACTCCCACCAGAAGTGGAGGAGTGTTCCCCTTACTCCATATCCTCTCCAACATAAGCTGTCATCAGTGTTTTTGATTTCAGCCATTCTGACAGGTGTTAAGCTGGTATCTCAGAGTCATTTTGATTTGCATTTCTCTGATGACTCAAAATGTTGAGATATTCCTTAAATGTCTTTTGGATATTTGAGATTCTTATGTTGAGAATATTCTGTTCAGATTTACCCAAATTTAAAAATTGTATTATTTGCTATTTTGATGTCTAGTATCTTGAATTCCTTATATATTTTGGAGGTCAGTTCTCTGTCAGATGTGGGGTAGGTGAAGATCTTTTGCCATTCTGTAGGTTACAATTTTGTCTTATTTACCAATGACTTTGCCTTATAGAAGTTTTTCAGTTTCAACGGGTTCCGTTTATTGATTGCTTGCAATGTCTGTGCTACTGTTGCTATATTTAGGAAGTGGTCTCCTGTGCCAATGTGTTCAAGGCTACTTCCCACTTTCTCTTCCATCAGGTTCACTGTAAATGGATTTAGGTCATTTATCCACAGGGACTTGAGACTTTGCACATAACATTTTTAAGTGGTTGATTAAAATTATAGTGTTAGTACTTTAGCTGGTTTGTCAGGTTTAAATAGAGACCACAGTAAATACCTCCTTCATAGAGCAATTATATATTATCGCAAAATGTAAATATATATTTGTAGAAGCTATGTTTCCTTTTTTATTTTGGATTTGTAAGGTTGTTAAAATAATGTTTCATATAATGTATTTTTTGTTTTGTTGTTTTTTTTTCCTTTTTTATTTATTATCTTTTCTAATTTTACCTATTGAGCCCAGTTCCCTCTTCTTTCCCTCTCTCCCGAGCCCCTGCCCCCTTCTCCCCACTCCACAGGGAGGATGATGCCTTCCAGGAGGAATCATCAAAATCTTTCAAGTCATTTGGAGTATGGTCTAGGCTCTTCCTCCTGTCTCTAGGCTAAGGGAGTATCCCTCCATTGGGAATGTGCTCCTTTCATGCAGCAGGGATATGTCCTGGTTCCACTGTCAGAAGTCATATAATGCATTTTAATCATGTTTTACTTTCTCTTATGATCACTCCATACCGTTCCCTCTTTCCCTTTCTTCCTAACTTTATGTTGTCCCCTTCTTCCCTTTCCCCATTTTCAAACAAACCTCCAAAACTAAACACACATGCACATGTACGCACATGCACAACCATGTGCATACATGTGTACACACACACAGATACACACACACACACACACACACACACACACACACACACACCAAACACAATTGTTGTATGAGTTTAAATTTGTCAGACTCCGATAAAGGTATATGCTTAAGAGTGGGATTGAATATGGATGTTAGATAGGAGGACTGGGCAGTCTATGGGGACTCTGGTAGTGGATCAATACTTTGTGAGCTCATTCCTCACAGAGGGATACTCTCTCAGCCTAGACACAGTGGGGAGGGCCTAGGCCCTGCTCCAAATGATATGACAGACTTTGAAGGTCCCCCATGGAAGGCATCACCCTTCCTGGGGAACAGAAAGAGGATGGGATGGGAGTTGGGGGGGGGGCAGGGGAGGAGTGGAGAGTGGAGTCTGGCATTAACATGTAAAACAAGATTATTTTAAATATAAATAAAAATATTATCCAAAAACTAAAAAGAAGAAGAAGAATGGACACCTGAGGGAAATGTAGATTTCAAGTAGTTTTCAGAGAGATAAAAGGTCTTGATTATTTTCATGATCCAAATGCTTACATTTACTTAAGCCGTTAATAAAAGCTAAAATTTAAATTAAAAACATCCATGGAGGGAACATTACAAAAAATATCATGCCGTACTAATATTGATTGGAAATGATATACCTCACTGTGAATAGATATGCATGAGGAAATTTTCATGCCAGAAATAACATTCTATAATGCCTTGTAGAACAAATAAGATTGAAAAAAAAAACTATTAGAGTTTAAATACAATCGTTCCATATGGAAGATATAAAGCAGCAAACATAGAGAGATCTGTATGGAGGAAAACCATTATCATTGCATAATTTTAGAGAAAAAAAAACGTGGAGAAATATGGAGCTCTTGAATGGTCAATGAATGGATAAAAGCTCAGCTATCATTTCATTTTATTCAATTAATTGAAATTGTTTAGACAGTTTTATAGATGTAGCTACAGTTCTTTTACACATGCAAAACTTATGATACCATCCAATAATTGAAGTTGTAAACAGCACTTGTGGGCAGACCAAAAAGTGTATTAATTACACAGGTGCTTTTTCTTTAAAGCATTGATCAGGAGGATGGTATATATACTTTCTATAATATTTATCACATTCTTTGTTCTCTCTACCTTCTCTTAATGTTATCATCTCAAAAACATTGTCTGTGTCCTATCTCAAAACTGCTGGGTAAAGATTAGAACTAAGGAGGCTAAATTCAGACAAGGTTGAGGATATTGATTTTCCTCCACTGCTTTCTCTATGAGGTTTGCCATTTCTAGATGATGCTTTGAGCACCAGTTTGGGTGTCAGGAGGACAGGCATGATTAATTTGTTATTCTGTACATGAATCCAGGTCAACAGTCTTTGAAGGAAGTAATTGTTGAATTACACATTACCCTTCCTGTTATGATTGTGTGTTCTTTTCAAAGGCTTGATTTATGTCTCTAAAAAATATGAATAAAAATGAGAATAAATATTTAGTTAATACATTAAAAATATGTATATATATATAAAGATAACATAATATTTTTTTAATTAGATTGCCTTTGTCTTTACTTAACAAAAGGAAATACTATTAGTTTTTCATTCCTGAAAAGATTTTGCCATTTTAAAATTCATTTTTTGTACTTTACAAGCATCTATGAAGCCCATGGAAAAGGAACTGCACTCACTGGTCTATGAAGAATATAGTTTACTAATTTTGACTCACTCCACCCTCAAGGGTATCATCTTTCTTTCTAGTATCTTCTGATAAGAGAATTCACTCTTTATTCCTTGTGGTTTCATTCACTCATTAATTCCCTACATAACTTGAATCTATAAGCAAAACACTCCAAAGGCAGATTCTATTTATGTGAGTGTTTAGGCAATGGTAAACAGAAGGCAAATTTAATCTTAATTAAGGCTGCTGATTAAAGACCCAAACAGGCAGTCTGATTTCTCTTGATTCTCTTGGTAGTGAAATTACATCAAGATATACATGAGAGGTGTGGGGTCGGGTGAAGATGTATGTGTGATTTAATGTAAATTAAATTGTCCTAAATATCAGAAAAAGTAGACTGGCATATTGGAAGTTTAAGTCTGAACTGAAATTTGCTGTAGTAATTACTCTGGACATGTTGGCCTGTTTCGTTAGTTATTTTTATATTTTGCAAAACTTTGAAAAGCATACTGTATATCAGACTACTCATGACATTAACTAAAATATGTTAAATAAATAACTTTCTCAAATCATTAAAATTTGGGGAATGTTTTGAAATCAAGAGCTATAGGAAAAAACAATCTAACATAGTTTAGTTTTCCTTTTGAGGCAACTTAATGCACACTGCTAAATGCTTTACAAGGGAGACGGCAGTCTAAAAATAAATTCATTCTTCTCAATAAGTCTGTTGTTCCAACTTTTCTTTGTTCACTTTTCACCCCTAATGCATATACACTCTGTTATACTCGCATGAACACACACACAAACACACACACACACTTTCACCTTCTCTTTTGCAATGTATTTCTTAACAAGCAGATGGAGCTTAAAATTTGCCCAACCCCTCACAAAGCTGTTTCTCTAGCAACCTTCCCTAAAAGACTGATTTCAAAACAAGCAAAAATGTTCTTTAAATCCCCTGCTAATCAATCTGGCATGACAACCTCAAATGATGGTGTTGATTATTATTATTTTGCTTAAAATGAAAAGTAACCAGGTATACCTGAAGATAGTTTAATCATAGCTGTGCCACAGAGGTGAAGGGGATGGTGATTAGTCTAAACTTGTTGGTTAAAAATAATCCATCAATTTGAAAAACCTCAATTCATCTCCAGTTCAAACCACTGTATCATTTCTTTCTTCCTGCTGGCTTCTGGTCAGAACATTAGTTGGAAACAATTAGTGACCATTAGGAAAGGTTCCAGGAGGTCAAGGTGCCATACACAAAGCTGGAAAGTATCTTCAAGAAACATAGACATTTAATTCCTTTCTATGAGCCGTGTGATAATTAATTGAATTAGAAGATTGCATCCCAAAGTTATTCCTTGTTCCAGTAGTTTGAAACTATTAAAAGCAAACCATATCTCTAATCAAATCTCTGTGACAATGATTTATTGTGTGTTAGTTTCCTTATATAATTTACTTCTAGAATATACTGCCTGCTTCTAGCCTCACAGGTGAAGGTGGGTTGTCCTGGAATCTCATTAGTCTGAGGGCATCTAAATGAGCTGAGTTTAGTTTCACCATTATTTTAACTTCAGGTGATGCAAACAGCAAAACAAAACCAATCTCAGGATGGCCATTTATTGCTCCTGGATTTGTTATAACTGTCTTGAAATGTAGCTGTATAAAACATATTTCTGGTTGCCTTATTTTGATATTATGATATATTACATCATTCTCTCTTCTTTTCCTCCCTCCAAGCCCCCCCATACATACCTCTTTGCTCTTTTTCAACTTCGCAATCAATTTTAACATTGATTGTTGTATCATATATGGTTCTCTATACATATATATATTTTAAATACAACCTTGTCAGTATCTATAATATTACTTGCATGTATGTTTTCAGGGCAGATCATGTGGTATTGGATAATCAATTGTTCTCTTCCCTGAGGAAGACTTATTTTTAGCATCCCTTAATTGCCTGTAGGGTTATGTTCTCTTGGAAGTCCTCTGTCCAGTTTGGCATGTCCACTTGTGCTGTCCTGGTTTAGCTTATGTTTGACCATTCATGATCATGAGATTGGAGTTTCTGACATTACTAGTAGATACAGTATTACAGAAACATCCCTATTCTGCCATTTAGAATCGTTCTTCCTAATTCTTCAACAAGGTTCCCTGAGCCAGAGGTGTTGGAAATTAATATATGTAATTAAAGATTTGTTTTTGTTTTGCCTGCATGTGTGAATATTTACAAATGTGTACAGTGTCCTCTGAGACTATCATGATCCCCAGGGACTAGAGTTAAAGAAGATAGTGAGCATCCAAGTGGATGCTGAGACCAAAACTAGTCAATCTGAAAGAGCAGTAAGTGCTCTTTAATCCCCTTACCATCTGTTCAGCCACCTACCTTATCTTTGTGAACCTTCATTTCATAATAGACCACTTGAGTCCATTGTGATATAGCATTTCCTCAGTGTGTGTGTGTGTGTGTGTGTGTGTGTGTGTGTGTGTGTGTGTGTAGCTTCTACTCATTGTTCAATATCATGGCATATTCTTGAAATTCCTTTTAGTCAGAGTGGATCCCAGGAGCACCTGCTCTGTTTCCAACTCTGTTGACTTCTTCCTTCTTCTTTTTTCTTTGTTGCAGATTGGCTCACAGCTTGTTAACTGATACAAAAGCACTCTGAGAACAGGCTAATTGAATGTATCCACCTTATAAGTAACCCTTGCAAATAGTAATCAATTCTAGTTTTAAGGTTCCAGGTTCTAAACAGCTTTATATGATGGGGATTTCTTTCTTTGAAACCAATATTATTTTCTTCTATAGTCTTCGAATTGTGCAATCTGCATTAAGACAAAGAAAATTTATAGGTTTTTAAAACTATGAAGTATCATTATCATTTAAAAATCTGCTTTTATTTGGACCTTAAACTCTTCTAAATTAATTGGTCTGACAAATCTTCAAATTCAGGAACCAGCAGACTCTTTTATTGTATATCTGTTCAATAATACCTTATTTATCATGATATTGCAACTGGAAAATTTGTTGAACTGCTTCTGCTCTCGCTTAAACACAGCATTATCAAACATAGCATTATGGTCCTCCCAAGGTTGTTTCATTTCTTTGGAGATTAGGCCCCTTCATTTCAAATGTGGTTCACATTTATGTAATAATGGGACTTATGAGACGCTGTGAGCCTTCTTTAAAATGTATACTAATGTTTTTATGGCTCTAACAGGCTCTAACATGTTGAGTACCATGGGTAATATTTCTTCAACATCTGTTTGGGAGAATTAAACATTGCAGTATCACACACATAATACACACACACACACACACACACACACACACACACACACACACACACTAAAATCTAAGTATCTGAAACAGAGGGGAACTTAAATACAAAGTGCTAAGACCTTATTGCTTATCTACTAACACATACCATGGACGCTGTAGTGTTCTCCCCAACATTTAAATTTAAGAAGGAAAGATGAAAACAGCACTGCATCTGTTACTATTCTCGTGACAGGACAGATTCCAACTTCACCCCTCTATTTACAGACCAACTTCTAGGAAATTAATACTGGTGCCTGGGTGTGATAAGGAGGCTCAGAGCTTGAAAATGAGCGCATTCCTGAGAGCTCTGGAGCAATGCTTAGATACACGCGTCGGCCTTAAGAAATTTCTGCCTCTCCCACATACACCAAACTCCTTTCAACACCCACCCTCACTGCAGCACTGAGAAACAGCCTGGATGTGGGGTTATTACAGAAGTAGCCACTGAGGGGAGCCGGTGCGGGACTGCCCTCCCACGTTGCTATGACGATGAGGCTGGCGGGCACACAGCCTTCAGAGCTAAGTGCTGGCTAAAGCAGGTGTCAGGTTGCAAAGAGCTAGGTGGCTGCGGGATTACTTAGAGCCCCAGGAGTGTCTCTGGAAAGTCTGGCTACTACTCTACTGCATCCCTCTCGGACATCTCCTTAATTCCACCGGAACACGCAGAGTGAAAATGGTCCACCACTCAGGCTCCATTCAGTCCTTTAAACAGCAAAAAGGTCAGTGAGAATTCGCTCCCTCCTCCCTGCCGGGACCACATCCTGATCTGCATTTCCTGCAGTTATGCAGGAGCATCCTTTCTTCCTGTGTGTTGCCAGGGGACTTTGTAAAGTTAAGACCCCATTTTATAGATGTTCCACCTTGTATCGGAGATAAGTCTGATATTCCAAGCTATACAGAGCCCCGGGAGGGAGCAAATCGTCATGCCAGGACTTGTTTGTATGTCTCTTAAGTCTCCTTCAATGCATTGCAGTGAACTCTTTAGGCAGAAAAGGTCCCTGCAGCACCCTGGGGGTTGAAGACTGAAAATCTGGGTGATCTTTGTTCTAGTGTGCACTTCTAATGTCGCTTAAGGTTCACAAGAAAAATTCATTACTTTTGCTGAGCTTGGAAAATTGTATGATAAATGAATTTGTGGAAAAAATCCCAGAAGTTTGCATGTCCCAGATGAGGGAACTCTAATTTTTTGGAAAACTTTATCATCCAATCACATGTATGGTTATGGGTTTCTGATTTTTATAGTTATTGGGTTTTTCTTCCAAGAACTTCCCAGAATATAGTTTGGCTTGTACAATTTTCTTACTAGTTGCATCAACAGATTAAAAATTATTAACACTCTTTGTTCTGTTTTCTTACTTATTTAAGTAGCTTTTCATAAAGCACATATTTCTTTGAGAGACAGATTCTGGGAATTTCGTTGTCAGATGTATTTATTCAATTATTAATGCCAATGAATGAATGCATAATGGTAATTATGTCATATTTGCTCACATTGTGGCTAAAATATGCAATTCTGAAGTATTACATTTGTTCAATAAAATAAATATTTATTGAAATCTTATTACTCCCCCTCTGACACTGCTAGTATTCCTTCTTCTAAACTTTGGATAAAACCACAAGATAACTTAGTAGGAATTTATTCTTCAGGCAAAATATTGTGCTAAAAGAGCTTCCGGTCCGGAACTATAATCTGCACAAATTCACATGTTCCAGTGTCTTTTAAATGTATGTTGGAATTGGGGATGAAGTGAGAGACTGTGGGAGTAGCCTGAAATTTGGGCTTCTATGCAGTTCTATTTAAGCTCAAAGAATTCCAAAGAAAATTAAACTACTTCAAGAAGTTTGCTTTCTTACATCATTAAGCACGTATAAACGATCAAAACAAAAAGGAAAAATATGAAACTTTGAACTGCCTCATACCATTATGTTTTAATGCTTTGGGAGACCCAGAATATCTATGTTTTGATACATGCTGTATGTTAGGAAGAAAAAGAATGATCGACTTTGAGGTTGGTAAGTGTCTTTTTTATAATGCAACATGAGCCAGTTATTTTCAAATCTCACATTTTGACACACACATCTTTAGCAAAAACATAAACATGAGAAATGAAGGGCCCCAAAAGAAACAATATTCACCTTAAACTTACTTGTTCTTGTTAATTGTTTCTTCTTTTTAAACATCACTTTCTTTCATCTGTTTTCCTCTCTCCAGTCCTTCCAGGTTCCTTTCAGTCAATTCCTCCATGTCCCCTGCTTAGTTTCAAGTTGATAGCCTGCTTTTCTTTGTTATTGTTATATTCATGAGTATATTCATGACTATACAACCTTTTGAGTATATTTTTATCACTTGTGTGTATATAATTTCAAGACTGACAACTCTTTTTTAGAAAATCAATAAGAGGTGCATCTAATTCGCCTCCCATCATACATTGTTTGCTTATAGTTCTTCGTCTAGGGTGGGACCCTGCTAGGAAAAGATAACCCACATTAAGGATCAGCTATTTTAATTTTTTCAGTAGGAAGAAGCATGATGACACCCTGTGTGCCATCTGATCTGGAAGTATTTTCCAGTACTGCTCACCACAACATTGCATACTAGACAGGGAATTAAGAACTGAAATTCTGGAGCCTTAGATATTAGACTTCCCTTTGGCACTGGATGAACAATTTTGGAAAGTGTTCATCTGCATTTGATATTGATTTATGCATATGTTTATGCATAATAACACTTGATTTCTGACCTATTCTACCTCTTCTGCTAATTACATATTTAATGTTAAGTATATAAACTGAGGGGTTTCACCATATTTCTACCCATACATACAATATACATTGATCATGTCATCATCTTTATACTCTTTATCCCTGTTTCTTATCCCACTTTCTCTTCCCAGTGTCTTGTATTTTCATGTTAGAATCATATAATCCTACCACTTCCCCCTCAACTTCCACATATGGTAGAAAACACACATTATTCATATTTGTGAGACTGGGTTTTTTTTAAAATTCTCCTCATCAAATTCCATTATTTTACTACAAACAACATAATTTCATATATATATATATATATATATATATATATATATATATAATTTCTTGGCTTGGTTATTATGAATAATGCTGCAATAAAATGGATATGTAAGTAGCACTACATTAAGCTAACTTTCATCCTTTTGGGTAGAATTGGTATGTCCAGATCATATGGAAACTTTATTTGAAAAGCATCCATACTATTTCACACTGTGTTTACATTTTTTTTTCTTTTGCTGGACAGAACAGGCAGTTAGCAATGTGGATTTTTTCTTCTGATCTAGGAGAAGAAAGCCCTATGTTTATTTCATGTTTAGGTAATTATTTAGCTAGTGAACCAATTGTGCCATTTATTTTTGTTTTATTCGAGTTAATTCAATATCTGTTAAAAAGCATTACTGACCACTCTGAATTGGACAATCAACCAGGAGTATCATTCCTGGGAGGAGTTAATACTCCTTCCCCCAGCAGTCATTAGTTGTAGGTAGTTATTTGTCCAGGAAACACAGAATACACTGTCATCATTCATTAATATCTAAACATTCATGAATAATGGAGAAGTATATAATTATACATTTGTTAATAAAATCTAATCACTGATAATGATCATTCTAATTAATAAAACCAATGGAGATATCAGAATAGTTATTTATTTTAAAAAAATCATTAATCATTATTCCTAAGTCTCCATTACCTGGTATAAAGCAGTAGTTCTCAACTTGTGGGTCACAACTCCTTTTGGGGGGTCATATATCAGATATACTGCATATCAGATGTTTATATAACAATTTAAATAGTAGCAAGATTACAGTTATTAAGCAGCAGTGAAATACTGTTATGGTTGAGGGTCACCACAGCATGAAGAACTGTAATAAAGGGTCAAAGCATTAGGAAGGTAGAGGACCACTGATCTATATTTTTCTCTTTTGTGCTGCATATTAATATTGGATGCTCTGAATATAGATGTAATATTGCTAAGTCTGTTAAGGCTTGTACATAATACCTAGTGTTCAATATTGTTATAGAATTACAAATATATGTGACAAGTAGTTGGGATTCAAAACTTAGTGATTGATAAAATATCCATTTTTATCATTTCTAGTCTTACCTATTCTTTTATTGACATAGTAGGAATATAAGATGTCCTCATCAGTACACACACACACACACACACACACACACACACTTTGCTTTTTCTAGTTTTTGCTTCATTTGATTTTGCTTTTGGAGGGTGTCTTATAGAAACATTGGACTCTGATTATTATAAAATTTTTCATTTATAATCACACACTCTACCTTATTAATGCACTGTCCCTGAGGAAGTTTTTAAAAGTTTCATAAAGACAATTTGGATAAATAATTAACCTCATACATTACAGATTACAATACAGTGAAATTGTATTTATGCTTTCTATACTCAACCCACATTTATGTAGCTATTGTTTGCATTGTGATATAGCATTTAGAATATTTTCATTCCTGAACGTCTTATAAAAACTAAGAAAATAAAGTAACAAACAAAAACCCCCTTTCCTCTAAAAAATTAATCTAATAGAAAATCTGAGTGATCTGCTGAGTCTATGTGAATCACAGACAAGTCTGTATTTTAGTGGGATTGATATTTTTCTTTTCACTAATTTTTTTTATTTAAATTAAAAACAGTCTTATTTTACATACCAATCCTGGTTCCCTCGCTCTCATCATCCCACTCCCACTACCAACTTCCCATCCCACCCCCAATCCATTCCTTGGAAGTGTGTGAGATTTTTGTTTCCTGATAGTGCTATTTATCTTTCTACAGAGATCAACAATGCATGATTAATTTTTTTTCTGTTTTAAGTACTAAATTTCTTATGAAATGGAGAATCTTCAACAAATATGAGAAATATAGGTAATTTCCTTGTTTTTGGTGTTTCCAGGGTATATTGAAATGTTTATGATTGCATAAAAGTAGGAGAGTACACATGTTATTACTTAAGCACATCTTGGAGTAAACATAAACTGGCAAATTAGAACTGGTTCCTAGGTAAAATCTTACTTTCTTACATAGACCAGTATGCTATGATTCAGGGAACACAGGATGGATGAATATGTCATAGAAGATGGATGAGAAAAGACCAATGTGAGTTCTGGCTTCTCGTGGCTGTTTGTTTAGCAATATAGCCACCAAGATATTCAGAGATGTCATAGGTTACATCAAACACAGCCTGTCTCAATCATCTTGGGCTTAATAAGATCAGTTAAAGCTGGGAGGACTTCAATAAAAATCCTAGATGACATTTGGTTAAACACAAATGTAGCATTTTTTAAACAATTCTCCAGAATGAAGCATTTTTGTACTGAGATTAACTGTTTAATTATAATGGCTTTAATGTTTATATGGAGATCTGCAGACTGAAAATAACACCCATTCTCTTTTTCACTAAATAAATTGTTACTTCAAGCCTCTTCCAAATTCAACTGTGTGCTCAATTCCTGCTTCATGACACACAGAGGAACGTTTCCTGGGAATAGCATCTACTTCCAAATCTCTGCTTCCTAAACTTCATTTTTCCTTCGGAAATATCTTTAGTACCAAATCTTCCTGTACACTTAAGAAAACAAGACAAAAAAAAAAAAAAAAGACAAATTTACTGAGAAAAAGAACTCATTCACCCTTGTACACTAATTCCCCCTAGTATTTCCAGACCATCTTTTATTTAAGACTAAGGAAAGAAAAATTGTCTCTTGTACAAATAATTCTAAGTTATGTGAGTCATAGGGGAAATCACTGAAGTAAAAATCCTGGTATGACTGAATCTGATATCTAGTAAAGATTTGCATCTATCCACCTTTGTGTGTGAGAACTGTGGCACCTAAGAACCCTGCCATCAGTCTGGATCTATGATATTAAATATATTAATATAGAATAGAATATAATTGATTATGGGGCCTGTGTCTCTTCTATGAAAAATACCCCTGTTTTAAAAATTACTGCTCTCATTAAGTTCGGGACAATTGTATTGAAAACTTGTATTCTGGAAATCAGTCTTACAAATGAAAAGAAAAATGGCCATCCTATTGTATTAAATAGATGTCATGTTCCTTGTTTCATAGTGTTTCCTTTTAGCCAAAGGTTGACTTAAATTGTATATGTATTTATGATCAGACCAACAGTCATGGGTGGGTGCCATTGTAGAGATGCAAATATGATTTGTTATAGAGTTCCAATATGCCCACACAGAACACTTAAAAGCCAAAATAGCATTATTAATAAATAATGCCACAGTAGCAAGGATCATATTCTTAATATTAATTGTCTTTTCTCTGAGAAAGAAGATAGAGATATATTCAGTCATAATGTCCCCACCAAAGACAGTATTAGTATTCTCTTTAAGGCCCTCTTCTATCTTGGTTTCCTTGGTGATTACAAGAAATCATTCAGTTAATTTCATAAGAAATTATTAGTAAACTAAAGTCTGTAGTTTCAGGGTGAGAATTTAATCCTTCTAGGAAAATACCAGATTTCTTTTATCATATTTTAAGCTTCTAATATTTAGATTCTAAATATGTATTTTTCACTTTATATTCCATGTTGTGTATCCAATACGATATTAGTAGCCAAGAATTACCCACTTTGATGTTAGTATCAGTTTAGACTCCTAAGGGATTACTATCAATAGTTTGAGAAGAGTCCCTTTGCTTTAGTCTTTCTCTACCAGTTGTGCCCTCTACTGGGGTGGCTAAGGGTCATGTTAATTTTGCAGCTTCTATCAGAAAACACAGGGCATGTTTCCCTCTCCATTTACTTTCTTTTCTTCAGGATAAACACCATTAGGGTCCAGCTTTATCCAAAACTTTAGAAGCCCAGCTTCTGGGGTTTTCTCTCAGGAGAAAAAGAGAAAGAAGGAACTACAAATAAGTGAAGGAACTAAAATCTGAGAGGAATTGACCCACACACAATTTCTCTGCATGTTCTTTATTGTTCTTTTACTCTCTCTCTGTATTGTTCTGTTTTTCTGTTCCTGTATCTATTTGTTTCTTTTATCTCTTTATATTCTGTCTCTCCATTCTCCATTTCTTTGTCTCTCCCCAGTTCTTGAGGGTATATATATATATATATATATATATATATATATATATATATATATATATATTTGCAACAGTAATTCTTTTACAATACAATGTGAAGCTTGAGTTTCTAAGGGTTAGCAAGGCAGATAAAATTTACACATAGAGCAATAAACTAAAACTGCTAGTAGAAACTTTTAGCATCAATTGCTTAGGGCTGTAGGTCAAAGCAAGACACAAAACCTGGCACCTTCCAGTGCTCTGGTCTCAGTGGTAACACAGGCCTTCAGTAAAGTTTACTTTTCCATGAGGATGAGCAAATGGGTTGATTATCTTTGTCTTTATCTTCTCAGGGGAAACAGGAGGGAGCAGTAAATCTCTGAGCTAAAATCTTGAGTTAATACAACAAGAAGTTTGAGAATCTTTTAGTGTAGGGTCAGTTTAGGTTATTGCAAGTGAGGTAAAACCAGGGTATGCTTATTTTTTCTATCCATCTAGGCAGTTACAAATCAACAACTTTGGACATGTAGTAATTCTATGTCCTTGGATTTTTGGGGGTGTCTTGCCTAGACTCTAAACCCTGACCAAATGATTTTCAATAAAGATAATTGCTGGAAGGTAGATCTCTACAATTATAATGGAGAGGGGAACAAGATCCTGACAGTAGGAAACAGGCCTCATAAGTAGCTAAGGAATGTAATCTGTAAACGAGGACCTGTTAATGGAGAACAAAAGTATTTACACATAGCTAGGGAGTATAATCAGTAAAACTCCAAATGCATGGGAGAAATATGTTCCCAGCAAGTGATCAGATGGTGCTGAACTGTGAGAAGTAAATCCCAAGATTCAGAAAGGACCTACAGCAAGAAACAGCCAATTCATTCATGAGATTATAAAGCTAGGTACAACTTTGTACTGGTTTCATCTATCAGAAGAATCCTTAATTCTTCTGAGTTATCTCATGCTAGATGGCTATATAATTACTGTATGATCTTGCAGCTGGTAGCAGAGCTTTTGGGATGTCATTGTTCCCTATGACCAAGAGGATAGGTAAAATTTACCAGATTATAGTACCTTTGAAGGTATTCCATCGCCCCATGTGTCTTAACTGGCCCTGAAATACAAACATAACATTCTCATAAACATTCTTACCTCCTCATTGGTGTAGGCCTTCGAGCTTTAATAGTTGAACACCAAGTGCCAGTCTTCTGGTTTTAACTATCTTGTATAACATTTAAATAGGTTTTAAACAAAAATATGTTTTTAGGGTATTGTTTTCAGATTTGCAATACCAAGCATGTTTTTTTTTCCTCTGCAGTGTGCCTTAAATATAATGAGAATGCAATTGGTTACCCTTATAACATTCATTCCACTATTGCACCCATGGCCATTTCTTGCCATGCAGGCCATTGATTTTGTTCACTATATTCATAGTTGGGTAAGACTGTCAATGACATTTTCCCCCACTAGCCTGCATAGCACCTTTAGATATAATGAAAGATTGTCATTAGGTAGTAACTTCTGGTCAGTTGCCAACTAGATTTCTCCATATTGTGGCCTAAAGATATGGTGTCTATAAGTATTGCCAAGAAGCCATAGGCTTGGTCTGTTTAACCTACTAATATTATTTTGCTTGATGTACATAATGCCAATCTTCTATATAAATTCCTATCTCTTTGCCAATATGTTAATGAAACTCTCAGATCTCATCCTGTGAGCTTCCTTTGTGTACTAGAGTATAGCCAACATAGAAAATCTAGAATGATTAAAGTACTGAAAGTAAGTATCAGCAGAGTATTCAGCCATGAATGGCACATCTGTATAACACCTCCATTACCCCACCCCTGTCTTTAAAGCTTAGGGACCATAATAATGGTCTTTCCCAAAGGTTCTCTCCCTAAAGGTCTGAGAATTAGACAGTACCAAGAAAACTTTAAGAAAACAAACATACTTCCTTAAAATTCAATGTGAACTTAAATACTTAGAAGTATCCCCTACCTTGTAAGATTGTGATGTGACAAATAAATAAATAACAAAAATGGATATAACAATTCTAATGGGGTGGTAGACCCTAGAGCCAGGTAATTGTAGAAAACTAGCAAATTACATATAGTACTGAGGTCACCCTACAAGAAGCACTTCATCTAATAACATCAGAAGTTGATTTCCTCAGCCAGCAGTAGGACACTGGTCCAGTAACTAATCACTACCAGTCATATGGTCCTCTCATCTCACATTTAATTTCAGAAATATTTTTATATTAGTAAATATATATATATATATATATATATATACATATATTAGAGAAATATTCCACTTAATGGTTAATTTATCATAAAACACTGTACATAATACTTATTTAGTCTTTTTGTTAGTCTTTTTGTAATATCTAAATTGTGTTCATCCTAGTGAAAACCAGCAGAGATATAGATTGTAATGATCTGGACAGCAAAATATCTTGGAGACAAGTAAATCACAACAGAAATTCCAAAGGGGACCCATGAATGTATTTAGATCAAAATGAAAAGAATCTCTTTATTTGAAGAACTGGGGGATATAGTATGTGTGTCACATTTTAAAACTTATTTTTTCATTAGAATAATTTTGAACACTCTATTCATTTACCAATATCCTTCCATTACTGTTGTGCTATCAAGATGGCTCCTCTGACTAGATACTTCTTCACCTGCCTATCACCATTAGACACTTCACTACCCACATCTCCCAATTTTTCATTGTTTACTTTTCTCTCTTAAATTGCAATGTTTATCCAGTTTCAGAACTGTGTCTCAGAAAGAACACAGTTCTTTTCTATTTTCCCCAGCATTAGAGGTAAGCACCATGGCTCAGTACATTTACCTTGTATATCTTGAATAATAGTCCTATTTCTTTAAACCAGTACTTCTTATTCTCTTTACTGTCAGAATATATTGTAGATAATCGACCTAATTGATACTATTTAAAAAGAGGCTTTAAGTTGGAAAAAAAGCTAAAAAGACTTTGGTCAGATTTCCATGTGGTATTATTTCCTGGAGGAAAAGGTTAAAAGCTATCTACTTATCTCCTGAGCATTGTTTCCAATGCTTATCACAGGAGGAGACATGTTCTTTCATAAATCCCAATGAAACTAGCACAAGCACAGTGTTGGCGAGGCCATGGTGATACATGTCTTTAATCCCAGCATTTGGGAGGCAGATGAAGGTAGACCTCTGTGAATTTGAGGCTGCCATCATGATCTACAAAGCTACACAGAGAAACCCTGTTTCGAAAAAAAAAAAAAAAAAAAAAAAAAAAACAAAAATGAGCAAACAAACAAAAATGAGTACAGTTTTTTTAATGACTAATAAGGAAGCAACAGTCAGACCTAAATTCAAAGGACATATAAGTAGATTATATAACCTGCACATACAGACTAGATCCTGAACAATAGTCTGGCAACACAAAATTTTATTTTAAATTTTGCCTTTATTTTACATAGTATTCACTGTTTCCCCCTCCCTCCCCTTCTCCTGCTCCACCTCCACCCAACCCATCCCCATCACTCCCCAGAAAGGGTAAGGCCTCCCATAGGGAGTCAACAAAGCCTAACACATTAAATTGGGGAAAGACCAAGACCTTCCCTCCTGCATCAAGACTGAGCAAGGTATCCCACCATAGATAATGGATTCCCACCAGCTAGCTAATGAACCAGGAATTGATTCTGTTCCCACTTCAAGGGGCCTCAGAAACTTACCAAGCTACACAACTGTAAGCCACATGCAGAGGGCCTACTTTGTTCTCATACAGGTTATGCAGCTGTCTGTCTAGAGTCCATGAGTTCCTACAACCTCAGGTCATCAGTCTCTATGGCTTCCCTATCATGATCTTGGAATATTTTGCTCCTTTCCTCCTGCTCAAGTGAACTCTTAGTCCTCATTCTGGTGCTTGATTGTGGATCTCTGCATCTGCATCCATCAGGTACTGGATGCAGGTTCTATGATGATAGTTAAGGTAGTCATCAATCTGATTAGAGGAGAAGACCAGTTCAGGTACTCTCTCCACTATTGCTAGAAGTCTTAGCTGGGGTCACCCTTGGGGATTCCCGGGAATTCCCCTAGCACTAGGTTTCTCCACCACCCCATAATGGCTCCCTCTATCCAAATATCTCTTTCATTGCTTTCTTCTCCTCCCCTCCCCCAATTCCACTATCCTGTTCCTTAGTGTTCTCATCCCTCATGCTCTCCCCTCTACCACCCTCATTCCCTCAGTTTATCTGAGAGATCTCATCTATTTTCTCCTGCTGGGGGTGATCCATGTACCCCTCTTAGGGGTACCTGCTACCTAGCTTCTCTGGAGCTAAAGATTGTAGTCTGATTATCCTTTGCTTTACATTTGAGTAAATACATACCACCTTTGTCTTTCTGGGTCTGGGTTACCTCACTTAGGATGATGTTTTTCTAGTTCCATCCATTTGCCTGCTAATGTCATGTCATTATTTTTTACAGCTGAGTAATACTCTGTTATGTTAGTGTACCACAATTTCTTTACCCACTTTTTTTGTTGTTGTTGTTTTGGGTTTTTTTGTTTTTGTTTTTTGGTTGAAAGGCATCTAGGTTGTTTGCAGGTTCTAGCTTTTATGGATAATGCTGAGATGAACATAGTTGAGCAAGTGTCCTTGTAGCATGATTGAACATCCTTTGGGTATATTCCCCAGAGTGGTAATGCTGGGTCTTATGGTAGATTGATTCACAATTTTCTAAGAAACTGCCAAACTTACTTCCAAATGACTTTACAAGTTTTCACTCCCACCAGGAGTAAAGGAGTGTTCCCTTTATTCCACGTCCACTCCACCATGTCTGTCATCAGTGTTTTTGATCTTAGGCATTCTCACAAGTGTAAGATGACATCTCAGAGTTGTTTTGAGTTGTGTTTCCCTGATGACTAAGGATATTGAGCAATTGCTCAAATGTCTTTAGGCCATTTGATATTCTTCTGTTTAGAATTCTCTCTTTAGGCCTGTACCCCATTTTTTATTTGGATTTTTTGGTATTTTGATGCCTGGTTACTTGAATTCTTTATACATTTTTGGGATCATTCCTTTGTCAGTGGGCTGGGGAAGATATTTTCCAATTATGTAGGCTGCCGTTTTGTCTTATTAACCATGTCCTTTTCCTTACAAAAGCTTCTCACTTACAGGGGATCCCATTTATTCATTTTTGCTCTCAGTATCAGTGCTTCTGGTATTATATTTAGGACGTAGTCTCCTGTTCCAGTGTGTTCTCTTCAATTTGATTAAAACAGACTCACGGACCAATGAAATTGAATTGAAGATGCAAATTAATCCATACACTCATGAATACCTATTTTTTGACAAAGAAGTCAAAACTATACAATGGATAAAAAAGAAAGCAACATCAACATATATAACTGCATGTCAACATGTAGAAAATGCAAATAGATCATACCAATTGCCACAGACATAACTCAAATCCAAGTCAACATAGATTTCAAAAACAAACAAAAAACATTAGAGCAAAATATCTAAAATATCTTGATGTTGTAACAAAAACTTAAGTCTTAGAAACATGGAACCTGAAGCCAGCAATAAAGAATTTTACCAATATTTGAAAAAAATAAGTATGGCAATTGTTAGGGGTCAGACTAAACCATCTCTACCTTGGAATATTGATATACTAGGTACAGCAATTACTTTGGTCTCTATTAGAGGCACCCAGGAATATTACTTTGTTATGCACTAGCTGTGATAAGAGAATGGCTGTATGCTCCCAAGCATAATACCTCTATATTCTTTAGAACAGGACTGCCTGGTATCACCAGCCTGTACCTTAGCACATCCTGCTGAAAAACTCCAATCCAAGCTGACCAGAGGCTAATGCCCTCCTATATAGTCCCAGATTCCAATGTGAAACCATCTTGATTCAGAAAACTCCTCACATCCCATTGTCTTCTATGTTGGTTATAGTAGTAAGTGACTGGAAACAACCTAATGACTCTTGAACCTCTCAGTATGTCTCCATTCCTAATGGCCTAGACCTAGAAACCTTGAGGAATCCTAAGAGAGACAGCAATAAGACAGTATCTTTAGTCAAGTGCCATTGGAACAGCAGAATCCCTGTTGATGAAGGTTCACAGGACAGATCTCCATCTGCTGGTATAACTGGTGAATCTGGACCAAATTCAGTCAAATATCCTTCCTACAGTGTTGGGAGTCAACCCACTTCAAAACCTTCAGCTGCTTTACAATCTTGCCTCAGCCTCTCAAGACTAGCAGAATATATAAAAGAAAACTGCAGTTAAACAAAACCAGCACTGCCCTGGGAATTCTTATTTTCATAATTTCTGGGAAATGGATCTAGTCCATTTAAAAATAGCAACTTTAACTTCTGAGATTTTAATAGGTAGCCAGCCATACTGGTTATTATTAACTGGTTGATACAGCTTTGGTGTTGGTGTCATATAACAATACATCACAGAAGCTATTAGATGTTGAAGCAACTGGAAGAATGTCCATTCTTCTTTTCCTTCTTTGGAGGTTTAGTTGATTCTGTATATTCATCATGACTTCCAGATAATTCCCAAGCCAGTGAGCCAAAATTAAATTAGTAGTTGGTGTCTTTCTATGTTTGACTGGGGTTTTTGTACACTTTTCCTCCAATTATGAAGTCAGTTGGAGTAGATGCAACATGTCTCCTGTCATTGGCAAGTCTTGAAGAATGGAGCCTCAGGGCTGGAAGCTGATACAAGAATGAGTCCCTGTGTTTATAGTAAATTATGGAGTTTGGAAAACTGGCCTACATGGGTGGATGTGTATGGGACTGGACAGGAAGCTTCACCGATGATGGGAAACTCTACATGAGGTGGCATTTCTAGCCCTATCATTGCCCATTAGTGGGATGTAGAATTGGGTTTGGAACTGATTTCTGCATGATTTAAGAATCCATGTATCTAACTACTTAAATGACTCTAGTTTTTATACAGCCTTTGAATAACTGTGAAGCACATGAGTTCCATTGATTTCCAACATACCTGTCAGTAGCTAATTTCCTTGCTCTACCTGCTTTCCTTATGAATTATAGCACAGTTTCAGGAAGAATTTTACCATATACAAGCTTAATCATGTTTCTAATGGACCATTGTGCTTTCTGGGCTCAGTCACTTTGTGCTTAAAACAAAAGTAGCTGGGCACTGAGAGCCAAATCTTATGTTCTTGCTATACTTCATCAGGAACCACAGAAGTGTGAAATTATTTTCTAAACTTGGCAGCACATCAGTACAATCAACCTTGCTGTCTCATCAGCTATTGTCTTTCCTCCTAAATTATAATAAAATAGAAACTACTTTAAATTGTAACATTGATCCAACACCTATATATGCATGAAGCTTGGATCTACTACAAAATGCAGTAGAACATGTGTCTCCCATCTTCACAACTAAGAAGTATTAGCCCAAGAATCAGAGGTCTTCTTTGTGGATAAATGTGGATAAGCATGGGAAACATGTGTCTCAAATAATTTTTCTGAAATGTCATGTATTAATTGTGCATACTTAAGAGTTTCTAACAAGTTAATTGGTTGACAAAAACTTAGCACATATGTTACTCATTATATATATATTATATATATGTACATATGCATATACATACATACATACATGCATATATATATGTTATGGTTGGCCTCAACACGAATACTTCTGGCAGAATTTTTTCAGGCAGACATACAGATTGAAAGAGTTCATCTGTTCATCCCTTCCTGATATCTTGGTAATTTATCTACTTTTGTTCATTCATCTAGATCTATATGATCTAAAATTCTTAATTTTCAATATTCAAGGATTATTTAGAATTCAATGAAAATTATGAAGCTTTGTAGTCCAATGAATTTAAATTTCATGGAAAAAGACTAGGACTTTGTATTTTTAACACCCAAACAGAAATGCTTACAAGGAAGTAAATTTCAGAGACAATATGGCAAATTAATAATTATTCAAGTGTTGATTTTTAAATTATTTCAAATGAGTTTTTATTTATTTAATAGCAAATTTTATAAAATCAAAATATGTTAAGTTGTATACATTCATTTAATACCATGCAAATAAACTGTGCTATACTTAGAATATTAACACAAATATTTAATTTTAGAAGAATTAGATAAATTCATAGTCACACATGACCTTCTAAAATTAAGTCATGGGAATATAAACAACTCAAACAGATCTGTAACAAGAAAGGAGATTGAAGCAGTAATAAAGCCTGCCCCTCAACTGACCAATGGGGTTGGGCCAATCATCTACCATAAAGTTGGACTGAAGGTGGGACTGAGAACTAGCTGGGAGTATTCTCCTGAACCCCTTTGGGTCAGGAACTGAGTTTCTGGGACTGTTTCTATAACTCTATTATTTATAGCTTTGAGCTGAGAATTGAAAATTTATCCTCTCAATTCCTTGGTACTCATGTAACCTTAGGCAGCCATTTACCTATTTTTCTTAAACTTTTATTCTTACACAGTTAAGCGAAGAGATTTGTGAATATATCAATTGTTTGTCAAAATTGAAAATATGTGCCTTTCTTTTCATTTTATTTTTACTCAGCTTTGACTTTATGTTTTTATTACCTCCTTCATCTTTCATGTTTGGCTGGTTTGGTGTTCAGTGAGGTATATATTTTAATTTTTATTCCATTTTATTCCATATTTCTTTACCTGATATATATTAGATGATGTAGATATTTCCTTCTTTACTCTTTTTTTTTTTTTTTTTTTTTTTTTTTTGCTTAAACACTTAAATTATATTTACCTATTTGGGTGTAGGATTGGTAGAGTGCATATGTGGATGTCAGATGAAGACCAGCAGAGGTCCATTCATTCCTTTCACCATGTGTCTCTCAGAACTATACTCAGGTTCTCAGGTGTGGGGACAAGGCTGGACCTTTTACAGCATCTTACAGTTGTCAATTCAAAAAATGTTTCAATAATATAGAAATTATCCCAATTCTCAAAGTTTAAAGCATTCCCCAACACCTATTATATATTCAACTTTTATTATGTTTTTATTTATAAGGATGATGGAATCTAGAACTCTTTAAAATATATTACTTAGCTCTCTTTTTATTTTGAGCATAAGGAATTTTTGTTGAAATTAAATGATTCAATACATGTAAATACTTGTGAAAAACTGTGGTAACTAGGTGTCATGACTAAGAATATAGCTACTGATTTTTCAGGAAACATTTAAAAAACTAAAATGAATGCATTTTAAATCTTATAAACTATTATTAAATTTTAATTAATTATTATTAATTAAGGAGGAGTGATGAGCAAAGGAGTCAAGACCAGGCTGGAGAAGCCCACAGAATCAGCTGTCCTGAACAAGGAGGAACTCATGCATACCAGTATGATAGCTGGAAAACCAACATAGGACCGACACAGATCCTCTGAATGTGGTGTTAGGAGAACTGGGCAGTCTATGGGGCCTCTAGTAATGGATCAGTATTTATCCCTAGTATAGGAATGGACTTTGGGAGCCTATTCCACATAGAGGGATACTCTCTCAGCCTAGACACATGGGGGAGGGCCTAGGCCCTGCTTCAAATGATATGAAAGACTTTGAAGACTCCCCATGGACAGCATCACCCTCCCTAGGGAGCAGAAATGATATAGGATGGGGTTGATGAGGAGGGGGACAGGGAAGGATAGGAGAGTGGGGGAACTGGGATTGACATGTAAAATAACCTTGTTTCAAATTTAAATTAAAAAAAGTAATTAGTAATATGTTTTAGAATTTTTAAAGTTGCTAAGAGTGTAGAACCTATGTTAACTACTCTTGCTATTAAGGCTAGAGACAGGATCAGTGTTTGTAAATGATGAGTGTTTTACAACATTGAGTGATGATGATTGGTTTCCCAGGTTTATGCTTAAACACAAATACCTCATGTTGTCAAACTGTATACATTAATACAGATATCCTTCAAAGTTTCAATCACACCTTAAAATAGTCTTGTAGTTAGAGAATCTCTCCACCCACCTATAGTCCTAATACTTGGTAAGTGAGGAAGGAAAATCAGGAGTTCAAGTTCAACCAGAGCCGGAAAGTGACTATGAAACTATCTTGGGGATATGTGAAACCACACCATATAAGGCTGAAAAGACAGAATAATGACAAAGTTGAAAATAGTCACTATTGCCTGCCTGATCTGAATCCCTCCTGCATGTTGAAATTTATTTGTTAAATTTATATTATTTCTTACACAACCTCTTGAAGTCTAGCTTTTTAAAAAGAATATTATTAATTCTTTGAAAATTTCATACCCTTATACTGTGGATCATTTATATATTTTATCAGCATCATTTTGACTAGTCAGTGTGTCATGCTTTTTTTTTCAATGTATGATTATTTATTTGTTACCCTTAAAGACTTATTTTTGACTGGACTCAGACTTAGAAGTAGAAGCTCCCAGCGAGGACAGCCTATGTTTCTGGCTCTTCTCTTTGGCTTCCTTCATTCTCTTGGCCAAAAGTTTAGCATATTCTGCAGCCTCCTCCTTGTTTTTCTTTGTACATTGTTTCTTCAGAGCAAAACGATGGCATTTGTGTTGAAAGACACATGGAGTAACAAGACACTGAATCTTGGGCACTTTGGTCCTGGCTTCTTACCTTCTTTGTTTAAAGGCTTTCTCATGACATATTGGCGGACATCATCTTCTTTAGAGAGATTAAAAAGGTTTTGGATTCTGCTAGTTCTTTTAGGTCCCAAAAAACAAGGAACAGTAGTATCTGTCAGTCCAGGAATATCCTTCTCTCCTTTTTTTTTTTTTTTTTTTACTATGATCAAGTTGAGAATGCTGAGATTGGCATCCACGATGCATCCTTGAACAGACTTGTGCTTTCTCTCTCCACTTCTCTTTGGTCTATAACAAGAATGCCCCTTACTCAACAGCAGACACACTCTGCCATGGGTCAGAACACCTTGCTTTATGGGAAAACTTTGTTTATCATTCCCACCACTGATGTGGACCACGTAACCCTTCCACTCTTCACCCAGAGCATCAGCAGCTACTTCTGTGGCCATCTGCTTCTCATAGAATGTACGAAACTTGCGTTCATCATCCACTTTGATGAGCTTCTGACAGCCGATGGTTGGGAAGGAGATATTCAGCTTCATCTTGGCACCCAAGGTGTTTATTTTTCTTTTAATAGATTCATACTTAATCTAATTGATACTTAGGCTAATTTCATTTTCGGTATATTTCTTTTCCTGAGAAATAGCTCATACTTATTCCTTTATGTTCTATTCATTGTTACTCTTTCATAATTTGTTTGGAAGTTTAAAATGATTAAAAATAATTACTTTTTAACTATTTTCTCCTTTTGTAAAGTTTATAAAATTTTTATCCAGAGTCGGCAAAACTCAAGAGAATTCATACGCCTGTAGTAGGAGAATGGATATGTGACTCTTGATCTGGGTGCTTTATTTTCTTAATTATTTCCATTATTTTACAGATACACATTCTCCAGTAGTTTCCTGAAAGTTAAAGAGATTTTTTTTTATAGAATTTGCAAAAACAAAAAAAAAAAGAGTCATTTTTTTTCCTCTTGATTACACATTTGATAATTTGTCAGGTCTACACAGATAGGGTTCAAGAACTGAAAGAAGTGGACATAGGTCCCTATCACTAACCCAGACACAATTTCCAAATATTAAGCACTTGCAAATGAAGCTTCAGTTTCCTCGAAGAGAGTCTTCCTGGGGAAAATAACTGTTATTAAGGATAGGCTGCATGCAACAGATGGCCAACAGACAACAAATACGTTGGCATCTTTGAAGGTTCCTTGTCCTCTGATGTCATGTTAGCAACCTTCCTTTTATTATGTTTGGTTAATTTTTAAGTTTTATCGTATTTTCAATTTTATTTTATGTTTTTCTTCTCTCTTTTTTAACCTACAGGCCCCTTGCATATATATATTATGGCTTCCAGTTCATTGTTTTTATGGTTTAAAAAGTATGCAAACAAGTGCATCACTGTCTTTTCTGCCCTCTCTTAGCTATTTTCTTTCTGTTTGTTAGTTTTT
Source organism: Phodopus roborovskii (assembly GCF_943737965.1). Taxonomy (NCBI): domain Eukaryota; kingdom Metazoa; phylum Chordata; class Mammalia; order Rodentia; family Cricetidae; genus Phodopus; species Phodopus roborovskii. Next base: position 26,056 of record NW_026125171.1, on the reverse strand, counting down.
TCCAGTTGTTATGTGTTAATTTTTGCTTTATATTATTATTATGTTTTATTTTATCATTATGCCTAAAAAGCCTGTTCACGATCTAATGAGAGACAGAAAGAGGGTGGATCCAGATGGGATGGGAGGCGAGAGGAGGAACTATGCGAAGACTATGGAGATGAAACAGTAAACTTATTTTCAAAACGAGAAAAAAATAAAAAGAAAAATAAGAAAGGTCATGTATTTGGGAGGAAGTTGGGCAGATATGGGGTTGTTGGAGGAGGGAATGAGAGGGGTAGAAATAGTGTAAATGTAAAAGTCATTCATGTATGAAATTTTCAAAAGTAAAAAATGTACTTAAAAACAAATAAATAAATACCATCTCAAAAACAAGATTAAAACAATTCTAAGTGAAAATTGCTTCCTCTTACTTAAAACTGTAATAGCATGATTTTGTAGTTAATTTCCAGTTGATAAATTTGCCTTCTTGTATTCTTAAAAATCTTCCTACAACCTTGCTTTGTTAGCATAATTTTATATTTTTATTTTTTCATTCCTATTTTAGCCTAATATTTGGGTAGGTGAACTAACAATACATATGTGTTTGACACATCTTCTCTCTTTATGTTGATGATATGGCTATGACACCTTTGGCATCTCTCTTGCTGTGAGGACATTTCTATCAGAAATGGTAGCATGTTCAGTGATTGACCTCAACTATTTCTGAAAATTCAACTTCACAACTAATTGTTATCCTAGATCTACACTCAAAATACAAGAGTACTTTTATAAACCTGTTTGCTAGAAGCAGGTAAAAGACAGGCTAAGTTTAAGAACTGTTTTAATAATGATCACATTATACTGACTGGGATCAAATTATAAGACTATTTTTGGGGAACAAGACATATACGAGTTCTGAAGGACTAATCATTAAAAATCCCAGTGTCTCATGGAGGGGATAAAGGCACCTGGATGCTTTTGTAAAGATTTTGCATTTAAAGAGAACTCTAAGAGAATATTAAAGATAGTTTTCATTTCAAGGACATGATGACATTTTACTGTTTCAAGCTTCCTCCTAAACTGTAGCTGTGAACAATATCGGAACTGCATTGAGTCAACTAATTCTTTATTGTAATATTTTTAATAAAACATCATTGCATTCAATACAGAAATGTATTCTCAATGCATTTTGCAATATGATTGATGGTGTAATTATAAAGATTGTTGAACTGTTGTTTATGCTTCTCTGTCATGTGTGCCAGGTATAAAGTTTCTTGTTGTTATTATTATATACAAGCTCATATTTTAAAAATATTACTCCAAGAACATTGTCTATGTCCCAGGTAGGAGAAAGGATATCCCTCACAAACTATCAGTAAACTGCAATCTTTATTTTTTATTTTAATTTTTTTATATTCTAGGTGAGGATATTATGTTTGTTTTGTTGAAGTTGTCGTAGTTATTAAAACAGCAACCCAATTAATTAATCCATGCATTTGGTTGTATTTGCTCTAGTAGTAGATTTGTAAATCTATTATAATTTTTAATGACTCTTTCGTCTCTCATCTCAAAAAACATGTCTGATGGTAGCTTCACCACTAATTTTTTAAGCATCCTCAGCATCTGATTCATATATTTGATGGAGTTGCATATTATTCTTCCCACTTACTGCTTGCTCCTTTGTAAGTTTGTACCATATTTGTATCCAAAGCCACAGAGAAACCCTGTCTATAAAAACAAAAAACAAGAGTGTGATGGTTTTACAATCATAATATGGGTGGTTTTGTATCTATCAAAAAGTAACAGAACACTTTACCAGCAAAAAATGTTCTCATTTATTTGTCTATTCCAAGTGAGATATATTTGGCTCTCAATCAGTAGAATTTAGTCATGTAGGTATATATGTGAACACAGAATATTGGGGAAGATAAACACATGTAGTGACAGAAATAAGACAACAAAAAAAAAAAGCAGAAGTAGTTCAAATTACTCCAATTATACAATGGAATCTAGTAAATAGTTCCAAATTAAACTCATTTGGAAATGTTTCAAAGTCAAAAGATCTATTCAAACATTTGAAGAATGAATATATATATATATATATATATATAATTTTTATTACATCCAGAGAGTAATTTCCCCTCCCTCCAATATTCCCAATCCCCCTACTTCCCTTCTCCCCCAAATTCTCCATTTCCCTTCAGAAAAGAACAGGCCTCTCAATGATATCAACTGAACATGGCCTAACAATATATGGTACAAATCTTCACATCAAGGATGAGACAATCTAGTAGGAAGAAAAGGATCCCAAGAACAAGAACAAGAGTCAGAAGCAACTCCATCCCCACTGTTAGAAGACCCCCACAAGAAAACCAAGCTAACAATCATAACATATATGCAGGGGATATAGCACATACCCATGCAAGCCCCCTGATTATTCCTTCAGTCTCAGTGAGCTCCTATGAGATCACATAGTTAATGTCTGTGGGCCGTGTTCTCCTTGTGTCCTTGACCACTTTGGCTCCCACAATTCTTCCTCCTTCAGCTCATTCATATTTTCTTATTTTCATTTTTATCTCCATCGTCCTGTAGCACAAGTTTTAATAGGTCTTGATTAAAACAAAACAACAACAACAAAAAGACAAAACAAAACCCAGAGTCAGATATCAGGGTAAATACTGAAAGGTCAAAGAACTAAAGGCGCCAGCCACTAGAGAGACCTCATACCTTTACTGAATCCTCAGACCAAAGGGGCTATCCCGTCTCTATGAATGCCATCTTTATGAAAACTCAGACTGAATGCTGTCTCTATGAAACCCTCCCTCTCCCCATCTTCTTTTTCTTACTCTTCCTCAAACTTCATTCCCTAGCCTTCATACCCATGTCTTCCCTGGCATTGCCTCTTAAATTCCTTCACTTCAATCTGAGAGATCCAAATCTAGAGAAAATAACTTATTGTTTTTTTTTTTTTATGTCAAATACCAATGCTTTAGTCTTTTTTCTTTACCTTTAATACCTCTTAATAGTTTTTGAATATTTCTCTGTGTGTGTTTCTTTCTGTCTCTCTCCCTCCTTCCTTTCTTTTTGTTTCTTTCATCTTGTTTTTAACTTTACTGTCTTTCCCTTCTACAGGCACCACAAATATACACCAACTTTGCATTGTTTAACATTGTTTAAATTCAATTTTTTTGTGAATTTGTATATGTGTACTGTGTTTACTTCATTTTTATCTCTTCTCCCCACCTCCAAGCCTCCTGTACCCCCTTTCAAGTTCATGACCTCATATTTAGTTATAAGTGCTAAGTCATATTTGTGTGTATTTAGAGCTGACAACTTAGTGTTGGACAACCTATCTAGAAGGCTCACCTTTGGAGAAAACCAATTTTCTTTCTGTAAAGAGCCATTCAATGACAGTTGCTCTTCATGTAAAGTAGGGCCAAATGAGATTTCCTTTACCCATGCTGGTATTTCACTTGGAGTTGTTATTGGCTGGACTAGCTGTCAGTGTCTGAAGATACTTTACAAATTGTCAAAGATGAAAGTAATCAATAGTCTTACACAACTGTAAAATCTATGGATCATATCAATAGTCATACACAACTGTAAAGTCTATGGATCACAGCAATCGCCAGCACAGCAAGATATCGCCAAAGCTAAAATAGTGACACTTATACCTTGGGAGAAAGCAATAGTTATCTAATTGGGCTTAAGACCTCTCAAAATGAGAAAAATTCATGCCTACTACTGTAAAAACCCAGCAACCTACATAGCTAATGATGTCATACATAGGATTCAGAGGAAAACCTACTACTGTCATTTTCCTAAGCCAATATAACTTCAAACTGAACTCCAAATATACATTTTTAGACCCACAGGCATATACTTATATCCACAGATCAGTGTAGCTCTCATCCCTTGTCAAAGACCTTCTTTTTGCAGATGGGGACCTTTGCAAAATACTACAGCTAAACTCTTATTTTCAAGTATGGCTGATGTTTTACTTAAGAATATCTTACAAATTAAATTTGGGGAGGGAGATGTGAGACAGGGTTTCTCTGTGTAGCTATGAATCTCCTGGAACTTTCCCTATAGACCAACCATGCTGGCCTTGAACTCACAGATACCCTCTTACTTCTTCCTCCCAAGTGCTGGGATTAAGCCACTGTCACCAACACAAATTAAATTCTTAACACATACTTGCCACACTTAGATTTATTTTCTTTTGATTACTGTAATGCTGCAAGTAAGATGACACCATCCATTGTTGCTTCAAAAGACACTGAGCATTCATTTGTTTACTGGTGGAATGTGTCCCTAGTTGGGTTCAATGCTGAGTCAGTCTGTGGGAGTTAGCTTTGGATCCTCAAAGCATTTCAATTAGTTAGCAACAGCATGTGTCTTTCTTGTATACTGCTGATTTCCAAAAGATAAAGTGAAATTAGGAGGATGAGTTTTCGCCTTTTCATTCTATGTAGTCAAGCTGCACCCTTGATGTTAGGATTAAATCTCTTCTTTAACAAAAATTAAAATACCATTATGTACTAGTAATCATTGAATATCTTCAACACAATGTATTAGCATTTTTGTGTTCTTCATGATGGATAAAGACCAAGAGATATGAAATACAGGAAGTAATTTTCCTTCTATGGAAGTCAATACACACCTTCATGCATATTTAGAAGATGTATTTTCCATTTCATCAAAGATAGAATCTTCATGGAAAGGTTATTTTTACTCTATTTCAGTAACATTTTACTGAAGAAGATTGAAGAAGAATTTTATGGCTTTTTTGTTTGCTTGTTGTTGAGAGTGTGTTTGTGTGTGTGTGTGTGTGTGTGTGTGTGTGTGTGTGTGTGTGTAAGTGTTCTAAATACAGTTATGAACAAAACAGACAGAATTATGATTTTTCTAGGCCTTACTATTCTATATGTTAGAGAAAAGGACAAGATTAAAGAAAATACACATTGCATCAAATAATAGTAACTGTTGCCAGACATAATAATAAAGAAGGAAAATGGAAGATAGTGTTTCACTCAGTCAGTTTTACATAGAACGGCCACATTGACTTCAAAATTTATACTCATAAACTGTATTTACAAACATGTTTCCATGAATACAAAAATTGGTATATATTTACTATAGACTTGTGTGGATAATACAAAAAAATCAAATATGACATGAAACCAATTATAAATTGATTATTGTTAACTAGAAGTTTCAATTTTATCCACACTATTATTTCTCAGATTCTAGAGATTTATAAACACACATGTATTCATGCATTTATATAAATACATTTTCATTGACAGGATCCCACAGATACATATAACATTGTATAGTTACCATTGGTGGTTATAGAACATCTATGAATGAATATTACTATTGGGATTTTCTCTATTTCTAAATACAGGAATACGTTATTTTATTTGAGTAAGAATTCCCTCCTGGCAGTGGTGGTGCATGCCTTTACTCCCAGCATTTGGGAGGCAGAGACTCTGTGAGTTCAAGGCCAGGCTGGTCTACAGAGTGAGTTCCAGGGCAGGCTTCAAAACTACATAGAGTACAACAAACCAACCACACAAACAAAATACCAATTTATTTAAATAAAAACTATTCTTTCTCACTTTATATGTGTGTGTGGCAAAAATAAATTTAATCATTACATATTATTTGTGGTTATAGGTATCAGGTATTGTTGTTAGAATAGTTTCAGTATTAGAATTTTTCAATGACTGTGGCAAGGAGTGGTGATTCTCATTCTAGGTAGACCTTATAATTAAAAGACCCACATTTAGAATATGTGGTAAGCTATTGAGGATACATGTTATTTCAAGAATTCTGACTATTACTGCATTAAAGAGCCTGGACATTAGGAAAGAACAGATTAAAATTGTTATAGATAAAGAATAACCATTTTAAATTTTGATGATTTTCTGTCATGAATTGCATAGCAGTATTTTGCTTAATGATAGATTGAATACATAAAGGTTATCCCCTGGGATTGTCTGGAAGTGGTATCATCATCTTATTCTGAGCAAATACACTCTGATGTTCCTAAAATGATACAATTACCTAACAATAGATATCCCTATAATAATGCAACATATAACTACAATTTTATTAGAGTGTCTCATATGATTATAGCCTAAATTTGATTATGGCAAAAATTAATTCTTGTTTCCTAAGCTTATATGCAACTATTTCTATTCATACACTTTTTGTTTCTGTGAATGCAAGTGCCCAGAAATTATTCATCCACAAAAAGTAAGTTCTTAATATTTAATATGTCATATATGTTTGAATATTATTAGCTTGAATAATGACTAAATTAGTACTGCCAAAAATATTTTAAAAATAAAAATTATGAGATATCAGTATTTTATGTCTATGTTCTATGAGGTCAAGTATACTGAAGTAAAATATAGTCAAAATTTTAGGTATTATAATTGTTTTTAATTTTGTCAGAATTCGAATGAATAGAATTAGGGTCCAGGATAGGAAACTAAACATAGACCTATTCATAAATTATGTTTAATAATTTTTATTTAATTAGAAACAATCTTATTTAACCTATGAATATGATGGTTTTCATTGTAAACTTAATGTCTGGAATCACTTGAGTAACAAGTGTTAGTGAAGGATTATCTTCATAAAGTTGGTCTATAGGCATGCCTGTTAGTATATTCTTCATTACATTAATTGATGTGGAAAGACTCAGGCCCCCGTGGTTCACACCACTTCTTGAGTTTGGGTCCTGAACAATATGTGGAAAAGATGAACTGAGTATTAAGCATTGCGTGCACTCATTTCTTTCTACTCTTGACTGTGAATGTGTTAGTGCATATAAGCTCCTGATACCTTATGTCCCTGCTATACTGGACTGCAACTCGGAATTGTGAGCTAAATTGGCCCCTTTGATTGAAGTTGTTCTTTCTCCAGTTATGTTATCACAGCAATAGAAATGAAAGTGGGAGAGAAGGTAAAAACAAGAATGATGTTTATGCTTAAACACTTTTATACTTTAATGTTTAAATCAAGAAGCTCTGAGACAAGATGGGTGTGATTGAGACAAGAAACACATTCAACAACAGCATAATAGCAGAACTATCACACCCTGGCACACACAAAGGATATTTTTGGTGATGGAAGATTTCATTTTTAAGACTTTCTGAAAAGAAACTTACTAAGAACAATGTCATGCAAAGATAAATACACAGTCATATTCAAAGCTTTTATGAAGGTTGATAGAAACAAACGAATTTATTTGCTGGGAAAAAATGTAGAATCTCACAGACAAATGAATCCATAATGGAAAAAAAATATTGTATCAAGGATAATAAAGAAGATAATTACAGCCTCTAAAAAGGCTTATTTGTTTATTTTCATGAACAAAAGTTCTCAATGTATAGCACAATATGACCTTGAATTTGCTGTGTCCCTCAATGGTTTCACACTCCCAATCTTTCTACCTCAGTTTCTCAATGTTGTAATTGTAGATATTCATTACCATGTCCCACTAATAAAAGGCATTTTAATAACACAAATCTCTTATATAATTTCAATTCAGATGACCTCTTAGCTAATAAGGAGTATACATTTGATTGTTGAATGATATATATTTTAGTTGCATGGACAAGTGTCAAACAGATGTATAGTCCTAAAATCCAATTATAATCTTCACTCATTACTCTAGTCACACTTCATAAAATTAAACTAGGTGCTTGGAAACAGCAAATATATTAATAATAAGCATACTGAATTCTAAAATGAAAAATAAAGTTATTTTAAAAGGATATGGAGAAAAGTAGCATTGGCATCATAAACAAAGCTTAAAACAGAATATTTTGTACCATTTTGAATATCCAGGTTCTTTTCATTTTGTTCGAATTTCACTTACTTTAATTTTCTAGTTTTTTTTTTTCCTGAAAACTTCATTTAGTTGGGTAAGTAGAAATTAAACTCAGTAACTTTGTGATGATAAACCATACACACACTATTCACATATATTTCTTGCTGGCATCGATTTTCATCTAAGTGTGTGTCAAAGTTATTTGCATAAAGAATAGGAGTGACAGCTGGGAAACCTGCATGGGACTGAACTAGATAGACCCTCTGAATGTGGATGACAATTATGTGACTTGATCTGGTGAGGGGCGGGCCTTGGCAGTGGCACCAGGACCTGTCCCAGAGATGTGACTGGCTTTTTGGAGTTCACTCCCTATGGTGGGATACCTTGCTCGGGTTTGATATATCAGGGAGGAGCTCAGTCCTGGCTTAACTTGGTATGCCAGTTTGTTTTCTCCCCAAGGAAGGCCTTTGCCCTCTCTGAGGAGTGAGAAAAGGGTTAGAATGGTGGGAGTCATGTGGGGTAGGAGAAGTGGACAGAGGGGTAACAAGGGTTGGTATATAAAATGAAAATTAATTTTATAAAATAAAAAATAGATTTATTCTTGGAAAAAAGCATATATATAACCTCACAGGATAGTCTACTTGCAATAGACTGAAGGTCAGAAATGCTAGGAACCATGAAAAAAACGTTGCCAACTACATTTTCTATTATTTCATGTATGTTTTATGCTTCATTTTCAATTCAGGAATTAACACAATTTTCCAAATTTGCAATTTTATCTCATTACCTGTCCCATTTTTTGTTGTCTCGGAATTTCAAGAGTATATATACTATATTTTGTTCAGTTCCAACCTCCATCTGAACCATTTCTCTATGTCCAACAATTATATTTTCCTTAGCCGGTATATCTTTTGATTAACCATCTTTGTAAAAGGCCACATTGTTTAGTCATTGCAAGTCTCAAATGTTGCACAACTGTTCCCCTTTCTGAGTGTGGTCATGTAAACTAAGAGATGTTCAGTGGCCAATTTCACACATATTTTGACAAGTTATGTTATTTGTAACTGATCTTGATATATAAATGTTATATTGTAGCAATTTGTGGGCTAACAGCAGAATTTGTACATTATTTGACTGTTGACAGATAACAGATTGTGTTACAGATGTCCAATTGTCTTATAGCGAAGTTATATTATTTAATTAAATAGTAATTAATATTTGTACTCAATGAAATCACATAAGCAAGGAGTAAATGTTGCATCACTGAAATAATAAACTAGAAAACCATGTTCTCCATGAGGAGGCAAGAAAATGTTTATATTTGTTAGGATTCATTGGGAAGTAACACAACTATACTATTATTTCAAGTGTTAACAGGTTTGGAGAGATATCTCAGGGGTTAAGGATACTTGTTCTTCCAAAGAGGCTGAGTTATCTTCCCAGCACCTAGCATAAGTAGGAAAAAGAGAAGGGGAGGAGAGGAAATGACTTGGGACTAGGAAGATTGAGTCAGGGGGAGGAATAGAAGACTCAAGGAAAGAGAGAGAGACAGAGACAGAGAGACAGAAAGAGACAGAGAGAACATAAAAAAGGGAGCCATTATAGGGAAACCTGAACCTAATGAAATGTCTAGAGACCTATAAGACTGACTCCAACTAACAATTTGAGCAACAGTGGAAAGGCTCCCATAAATGCCCTTCCCTGATAATGAGATCAACAACTAACTTATCCACCATCATGGAACCCTCATCTAGTACCTGTTGGAAATAGAAGGAAACATTCACAACTGATTCGAACTACAATCCAGATGCAGAGAGGACAAGACTAGGTTGCAGAAACCCACAGAATCAGCTGATCTGAAAAGGAGGAGCTAATGGGCACCCACACTGATAGCTGGGAATCCAGCATGGGAATGACTCAGGCCCCCCTGAATAGGAGTCTCAGCCAGAAGGACTGAGCAGTGTAAGGGTCCTCAGACTGTGGAACCAGGATGGTTCCTGATGCACAAAAGGACTTGGGGACACATCCCCCATGGAGGAATACTCCCTTAACCTGGAGACAGGAGAGAAGTCCTAGTCCCTATTTCAAATGACTTGACAGATTTAGATGACCCCTCCTGGATAGCATCACCCTACATGTGGAGTTGGGGAGGGCATGGAAGGGGAGAGAGATAGGGTAAGAAGGAGGGAGAGGGAACTGGGATCGATATGTAAAATAAAAATAAATTTTAAAAAAAGAAAAAAAATTCATTCAGCTATACACTCAGTATTTATAAGTTGCAATAAAAGTTTGCTTGAAAAAAAAGAAAGGATATTCACAACCACCTGTAATTCCAGATCAGGAGACCTGGTGTCCCCTTCTGTATTCCAATGGGCACCAGCACATACATGGCACATAGTCACATTGACTCATACACATACAAATGAAGAAAAACAAATCTTAGTTAAAATGTTAATGCGGACCATCAAATGCAAATATATTAGTTACTTTTTTAGTTGCTATAGCAAAATACCTGACAAAGGTGACTTGGGGAAGAGAAAGTTTGTTTTGCAAGCTGGTCACATTGTTCACACTGCCAGAAGACAGAGAACGATAGAGACTGTTTATCAGGTTGTTTTCTTCAGACTGGTACATCTGAACTGGGATGCTTCTACTCAAATTCACAGTTGGCCTTCATTGTTCAGTTAAACATACCTGGAACTACTCTCATAGAGAAAAGCAGAGGTGAGTTTCTATGGTGGTTCAAGATGACAATTTCAATTGATGATTATATATAATAGTTAAGGTGAATGGTTGAATTCCAAGAGCAAAAATATAAAGCAGTGATGAATAAAAACAAATATATAACAGTTGTCTTCCTTTAAAAAATACTTTCTCTGTTTTTGATAGTATTAATATATTTATATCATTACCTCTTCCCTTTCCTCCCTTCAAACTCTCCCATACAACCATCTGTATTCTCTTTCAACTTCATGGCCTCAATCTTTCATAGATATTGTTACATAAATGCATAAATACATATATATTCCTAAATACATAAATGCAACCTACTGAGTTTGATTAAGGTTATTTATACATATGTTTTCAGGGATGACCATTTGGTACATGAGCTAAACAAGGACAAAAACAATAAAAATGCAAAGGTAGAAAAACTTTACAGAAAAAACTATAGGGAACTAAGTTTCTAGGAGTAAAATAAAGTAGTCTGACCCAGGGAAGAGTACAACAATTAGTTATCTAATACAGATATTTACTGTCCTTTTGTTCTCAGGTAACAGTTCAAGGTAACAACTGCAATAGGGTTTTTCCTACTATAACTAACCTTTTAAAACAGCATTTATATTATTGCATTCTAAATCCCATTTCATTGGGTTTTTTGATATTTTTTTTATTTATTTTATATAACCAAGTCCATTTAAATGAAAACAAACATTTATAGACAATATTTAGGAATTTGGGCGTTGTTCTTTCCAAACTACTTCCTGCTGGTAAGGGGCACTGTCATGGGGGATATGAAGAAGAATCAGAAATCCTGGCTGTAGTCTGTAAGGCTGCTTTGTCCAGCTGTTTTGAATGTAGGATCACCAGGTACTCTGTTTCAGGTGGTCCAGCTTGATCAAACCACTGTAGTCTGGAAGGAATCCACATCTTTTCATTTTCTGTGGAAACACAACTAGAAATCCTTTTCCCCCAGTAACTCGTCCTTGAACTTAAATTTTGGAGTCAAAGCATTTTTTTTTAATTTAATTTATTAATTTACATGTGGATCCCAGTTCCCTCTCCCTCCCTCCCTTCCTCCCTTACTCCTTCCTTCCTTCCCTCCCGCTTATCCTCTCTGCCCTCTCACATGCACTCTAACCACCTCCCCCTCCCATGTCCCCACCCCAATTCCATATGTAGGGGAATGCCATCAAGTTGGGGTCATGTAGATCTGACAGGTATTGTGAAGTAGGGACTAGGGTTTCTCTCCTGTCTCTAGATTAAGGCAGTTATCCCTACATGGGGGATGTGTTCGCAAAGTCCTTTTGTGCACCAGGGATACATCCTGGCTCCACTGTCTGAGGTCCCTTAGACTGCTTAGTCCTTCTGGCTGAGACCCATATTCAGGGGGGGCCTGAGTCAGCCCCATGCTGGCTTCCCAGCGATCAGTCTGGTCACCCGTTAGCACCTCCTTGTTCAGGTAAGCTATCTCTATGTGTTTCTGCCACCTGGTCTTGTCCTCTCCATCTGCATCTAGGTTCTACTTCGACTCAGTGTTTATGTATGGGTGTTTGCTCCTGTTTCCAACAGGTATTAGTTGAGGGCTCCATGGAGAAGTTAGTTGTTGATCTCACTCTCCAGGAAGGGAATTTATGGTAGCTTTTCCATGGAAGCTCAAATTGTTAGTTGGCAGCAGTCTTGTAGTTCTCTAGACCTTTCTTTGTGTTCAATTTTATCTTCAAACCAATATTGGCTCCCCTCTTTTATGTTCTCTCTCTCTCTCTCTCTCTCTCTCTCTCTCTCTCTCTCTCTCTCTCTCTCTGTCTTCTATTCCTAACCAGGCTCAATCTTCCTGGTCGCTCATGTTTTCCTTCCCCCGTTTTCTCCTACTTCTCTCTCCATTCGCTGCCCCCCCCCACTTCCCCTGAGCTCTGGGGGACTTGTCCCTTCCCAGTTCTGTGAGGGACTTTATAAGAATCTCTTAGAATACACCTTGTATCCTAGTTCCTCTGGTGGTATGAATAATAGGCTGGTGATCCTTTGATATAGGTCTAGAATCCATATATGAGTGAGAACATACTGTGTTCCTCTTTTTGTGACTGGGTTACCTCATTCAGGATGGTTTCTTCAAGTGCCATCCACTTGCCTGCAAATTTCAAGATACCATTATTTTTTTCTTCAGAGTAGTATTCCATTGTGTAGATGTGCCACATCTTCATTAACCATTCTTCAATTGAGGGGCATCTTGGTTGTTTCCAGGTTCTTGCTATTACAAATAGTGCTGCTATGAACATAGTTGTACAGATGTCTTTGTTGCATGGATGTGAATCCTTTGGGTATATGCCTAAGAGGGGGATTGCCAGGTCCTGTGGTAAACTAATTCCCATTTTCCCTGAGGAACCGCCATACTGATCTCCAAAAAGACTGTATGAGTTTGCACTCCCACCAGCAGGGGAGGAGTGTTCCCCTTTCTCCACATCCTCTCCAACATGAGTCATCATTGGTGTTTCTAATTTTAGCCATTCTTGCAGGGGTTAGATGGTATCTCAAAGTTGTTTTGATTTTCATTTCCCTGATAGTTAAGGATGTGGGAGCATTTTCTTAAGTGTCTTTCAGCCTTTTTGATTTCCTCTATTGAGAATTCTTTCTTCAGTTCTGTACCCCATTTTTTAATAGGGTTATTTGGTGTTTTGTTGACTAGCTTCTTGAGTTCTTTGTAAATTTTGGAGATCCACCCTTTGTTGGATATAGGATTGGTAAAAATCTTTGTTATGTTTTTTTTTATTTATAACATATGGAATTATTTATGCAGTATTGACTTTGTGTTATCTGTTTCATCCTACTGGAAAGCAAATATGTTTGTCACATTCAATAGGGCACATCATAATACTTGACCCATAATGGGAAAAACAATAAATGTTTAATGAAATAATTATTTATTGCATGTCATGTAGTAGTCATTAAAGTCTAAAAAGTGAAGTCTTGATACCAAACTTTCCCTTTTAGGAGACAAGACAAAGCCACTTCTCACAAGGCAGTTTATTTTATTTTATATGTTTGGATGTTTTGCTTTGCGTGTGTGTCTGCATACCACAAGCATTCCTGGATCCATGGAAGCCAATAAAGGGTGTCACTTTCCACTGTAACTGAAGTTGTGAGGCATCACGGCAATGCTGGGAATCAAACAAACCCTGATTCTCTGGAGGAACAGCCTGTGCTCTTATCCTCTGAACCATGTCTCTATCCACACATACACACACACACAGGAACTTTTAATTGTGACATAGAATTCATGAATCTCTAGGAGAGTGGCCACTGGGTGTGCTACTTTTTAAATATAAACAGAAAATGTTTATATTCCTGCAAAAAAAACTTCTGATTGTATTGTTTGTCAACTCACATTTTAAAGGTAAGATGTTATAATTATCAATTTATATAAACGTATATTCTCTTTTATATAATCTTCCTAAGTTCCAAAAGATGGAGGCTAATAATTACACAAATGTGTATGTTTTATTTTATACAAATAGATTGTGAGAGTCATTAGAAGTGAAATAGTTCACTTACTTAATTTAGGCAAAAAGTGCAGAATGGATCAGCTTTTGTTTTCCAAGTTAGTTCTGAGAAAATAATTTTGAGTTCTATTGATGGTCTAAGTACAGTATCCAATCAATGAATTCATAAGATGATAACTTTCAAAACAGTGGTTATCTATTTTAACTGAGGTTCATCTTGAAACTCTTTCCACTTTGCAGTGTTTTCAAGAAAAATAAAGAAATTGGCAAGATCTCTCTAATATGTTGCAGCAGTTTCTTCTGTTCTTATGTTTCTCCCATTTCTGCTTCTACCTCAGATCAGCATGATTATAGGACTGCTCTCAAGAGACAAATTTCAAAGTGAGTTAAATAAGCCAATAAAAAACAGGAAAGACAAGAAGCAAGATACTGAAATTGACTGTTGTCCCTAAACATTTGTCTAATATTAAGCTCGTCAGCAATTTGAAAATCTCATTTCCATCTTAAGCAAACTATGGCAGTTACAAGCCCAAACTTTTCTGATTTGTGTTAACTGTCACCTTGAGCAGACTCCAGTGATATGCTAATTTGCACTGCTTATATAATTAGAATATGTTCACCAACCTGGGAATTGGCCTTTTTAGTTGTGAACTCATAAGCACCAACTAGGAAGCATTTGGAGAATTACAGCCCCTAAGCATAAGGATTTTTGAGCCACTGAATCATCTTGTAGTAATGAAAGAGAAATTGGTTTTCTTCTTTGATGTCCCTGTTATTGAATGAACTGGTGCCTGAACTTAAATACCTACAAATATCATTTTCATTGAGTTCAAATCTTGTTTAAGAAAATACTCATCACAGTTATACTGGTCTTTATCAGATGAAATTGTCTACAACATCATTTACCAAACATTATATGAAGAATCCAATTCTACATTCTGAGACAAAAGATGTTAGTGATGAAAGAATGTGTTTCTTAATGATTTTTACCATTGTCAAATCACTACTGGGATGGACATTAATAATAAAATTTAGCACATTAAAATTAATGTTAAAGATATGATCAAACATGGTTTTTTTTTTGTTTGCATATCATTTAACACTGGGGAAATTGAATTTTTTGTGAAAAATTGGTGGAAGTACACTGTAATTTTTTTTTATTTAGAAAAAGCCATTAATACCTGTCATATATCTTTACTTCTGTCCTCTGTTACTGTGATTCATGTAAGGAACATATGAAGGACTATATTTCTTATGAACAGATAAATAAAAGGAATTAACAAGTATCAAGAGAAGATAGGGGTATTCTTAAAACTTCTGACTTCTGTTGCTCGCTTTAATGTCAATACCTTATATCTGAAATCTGGTTTGGTTTGAATATTTAAAATTGCAAATAAAGGAGAAAACATGAGGTTAACAATAACAAAGGGTATGAATAGAAAACAAGCCTGAAAGGTAAGAAGTGGAGAAAGTCTGGAACTGATACCTACTAATTCCTAACCTACTTAAGCCAGGCGGGATTGACATTTACTAAGGAGCTGGAATGAAAACTTATGTTTCCTCAGAAGACAATTCCATGTAAGTTCTAGTGTTTCCTTTTTATTTTACATATCGATCCCAGTTCCATCTCCTTCCCTCCCTAACTCTTTCCCTCTCTCCCACCCTCCCCATGCCCCCCCCGACCATGTTCCCAACCCAACCAACCACACTTTACATGTAGGGTGATGCCTTCAAGGGGGTCATCTAATCTGTTAAGTCATTTTGAGTAGGGACTAGGCCTTCTCTCCTTCTTCTAGGTTAAGGGAGTATCCACCCATGGGGAATGTGATCCCAAAGTCCTTTTGTGCACCAGGAATATATACTGGTTCCACTGTCTGAGGTTTCTTAGACTTCCAAGCCCTTCTAAATGAGACCCATGTTCAGGGAGTCTGAGTCAGTTCAATGCGGATTCCCAGCTATCATTCGGGTGGGGGGTGCCCATTATCTCCTCCTTGTTCAGGTCAGCTGTCTCTATGTGTTTCTGTAGCCTGATCTTGTCCTCCTTCTCTGCACGTAGATTCCAGTTCAGCTCAAAGTTTAGTTGTGGGTGTCCACTTCTGTTTCCATCAGCTGCTAGATGAGGGCTTTATGATGGTAGACGAGTTAGTCTTTGATCTCATTATCAGGGAAGGGCATTTATGGTAGCCTTTCCACTGTTACATAAGTTGTTAGTTGGTGTCAGTTTTGTAGGTCTCTGGAAATTCCTCTAGGTTCAGTTTTCACTTCAAATTTACAATAGCCCTCTTTTATGTATGCTCTCTCTCTCTCTCTCTCTCTCTCTCTCTCTCTCTCTCTCATCCGAGTCCCACATGCTTTCCTCTTCTCCCCTTCTCTTTCTTCTAGCTCCCTATCCACTCCCAATATGCTCACGGGATCTAGTCCCTTTCCCCTTCTGTAGGAACCTTATATGAATCTCTTAGAATCCTCCTTGTATACTAATTACTCTGGCAGTGTGAATTATAGGCTGGTGATCCTTTGCTCTATGTCTAAAATCCATATATGAGTGAGTACATACCATGTTCCCCTTTTTGTCTGGGTTACCTCATTCAGGATGGTTTCTTCAAGTTCCATCCATTTGCCTAGGATTTTCAAGATTCCCTTGTCACCCCCACCCAGAGTAGTATTACATTGTATAAATGTATCTTTATCCATTCTTCAGTTGAGGGGCATCCAGGTTGCTCCCAGGTTCTTGCTATTACAAATAAAGCTGCTATGTGCTAGGACATAGTTGAACACATGTCTTTGTTGCATGGATATGGATTATTTGGGTATATGCCTAAGAGAGGGATTGGTAGGTCCTGTGGTAGACTGATTCCAATTTTCCTGAGGAACCGCCATGCTGATCTCCAAAATGGTTGTACAAGTTTGCACTCCCATCAGCAGCAGCAGGGTGTTCCCCTTTCTCCACATCTTCTCCAGCTTGTGTGGTCATTGGTGTTTCTAATTTTTAGTCCATTCTGGCAGGAGTAAGATGGTATCTCAGAGTTGTTTGGATTTGCAATTCCTGATAGCTAAGAATGTTGAGCACTTTCTTAAGTGTCTTTCAGCCTTTTTTGATTTCCTCTATTGAGAATTCTCTATTCATTCTGTACCCCATTTTAATAGGTTATTTAGTGTTTTGTTGATGAGCTTCTTGAGTTCTTTGTATATTTTTTGAGATCAGCCCTCTGTCAGATGTTGGATTGAGAAGATATTTTCCCAGTTTGTGGACTACCATTTGGTCTTGTTAACTGTGTCCTTTACCTTATAGAAGTTTCCTAGTTTGACAATTTATTAATTGTCAATATCAGTGTCTGTTCAGGAAGCAATCTCCTAACCCATTTGTTCAAGAGTACACTTTCTCTTCTAAGAGGTTCAGTGTGGCTGGATTTATGTTGAGGTCTTTGATCCATTTGGACTTGAGTTTTGTGCATGGTGATAGACATGGGTCTATCTGTAGGCTTCTACACGCCATCAATCCAGGTGTGGCCAGCACTATTTGTTGAAGATGCTTTCCTCCTCCCTTTGTATACTTTTAGCTGTTTTGTCAAAAATCAAGTGTTCATAGGTGTGGAGTTAATGTCAGGCTTTTCTATTCTATTCCTTTGCTCTATATGTCTATTTTTGTGCCAATACCAGGCTGTTTTCAGGACTACAGCTCTGTAGTAGAGCTTCAAGTTAGGGATAGTGATGTCTCCTGAAGTTCCTTTATTGTGCAGGGTTGTTTAGCCTATCCTGGGTCTTTTGTATTTCCATATAAGTTGATTATTATCCTTTAAAGTTCAGTGAAGAATTGTGCTGGGGATTTTTCATGGGGAATGCATTAAATCTGTAGATTGCTTTTGGCAAGATTCCCATTTTTACTGTTTATCCTACCTATCGAAGAGCATGGGGAGATCTTCCCACTTTCTGGTATCTTCTTTAATTTCTTTCTTTAAAGTCACAAAGTTCTTGCTATATATGTCTTTCACTTGTTTTGTAAGTGTCACACCAAGATACTTTATGTTGTTTGTGGCTATTGTAAAGGGTGATGTTTCTCTGATTTCTTTCTCTGTCTCTTTGTCGCTCCTGAAATATGTAGGGCTACTGATTTTTTTTTTTTAGTTATCTTGTATCCTGATAGTTTGCTGAAGGTGTTTATCAGCTGTAGGAGTTCCCTGGTAGAGTTTATTGGGTCGCTTATATAAACTATCATATCATCTGCAAATAGAGACAGTTTGACTTCTTCCTTTCCAATTTTGATCCCTTTCATCTCCTTTTTGTTGTCTTATAGCTTTAGCTAGAACTTCAAGTACAATATTGAAGAGATATGGAGAGAGAGGGCAGCCTTGTCTAGTTCCTGATTTTAGAGGAATCACCTTAAGCTTCTATCCATTCAGTTTGATGTTGGCTGTTGGTTTACTGTGTATTGCTTTTATTATGATTAAGTACGTACCTGTTATCCCTGATCTGTCCAAGACTTGTATCATGAAAGGGTGCTGAATTTTGTTGAAGGCTTTTCACAATCTAGGAAGATGATCATGTGGTTTTCTTTTTCATGTTTGTTTATATGGTGGATCATGATGATTTATTCTCATATGTTGAACCATCCCTGCAATCAGAGGAGAGCCGTACTTGGTTATGGTGGATTCTCTGATGTGTTCTTGGATTCAGTTTCCCAGTATTTTATTGATTATTTTTCATCAATGTTCATGAGGAATATTGTTCTGTAGTTTTCTTCTTAGTTGTGTCTTGGGTACCAAGATGATTGTGGCCTCATAAAAAGAGTTTGATAATGAACTTTCTGTTTCTACTGTGTGGAACAATTTGAGGAGTATCGATAATAGCTCTTCCTTGGATTTCTGGTAGAATTCTGCACTAAAGCCATCTGGCCCTGGGCTTTTTTTTTTTTTTTTTTTTTTTTTTTTGTTGTGGGAGGCTTTCCATGACTGCTTCAATTTTATTAGGGTTTATACGTCTATTTAAATATTTAAATTGTTTATCTGTTCTTGATTTAATTTTGGTGATAGTTATCCAGAAATTTATCCATTTCCTTTGAATTTTCTAATTTTGTGGAATACAGGTTTTCAAAGTGTGACCTGAAAATTTTCTGGATTTCCTCAGTGTCCATTGTTATGTACCTCTTTCTGTTTCTGATTTTGTTAATTTGCATGTTCTCTCTCTACTTTTTGGTTAGTTTGGATAAATGTTTGTCTATTCTTATTTTCTCATGAAACCAACTTTTTGTTGCATTGATTTTTTTTTAATTGTTTTCCTGGTTTCTACTTTATTGATTTCAGCCCCTCAAATTGATCATTTCTTGATGACTGCTCCTCCAGAGTGAGTTTGCTTCTTTTTGTGCTAAGGCTTTCAGTTGTGCTGTTAATTCTCTAATGTGACTATCCTCTGTTTTCTTCATATTGGCACTTAATGCAATGAACTTTTCTCATAGAAGTGCTTTCAATGTGTCCCATAAGTTCGGGTATGTTCTGTCCCTATTCTTATTGAATTTAATGTAATGAGTAGGGTTTTTCTGCCTGCCACAGCTGGTCTTGTCCCACTGCCTCACCAGCCCCAAATAACACACAGAGACTCCTATATTTGATACAATGCTGTTGGCCCGGTTACTTGTTTCTTATCGGCTAGCTCTGCCTTAATTATTAACCCATTTCTGCTGATCTATGTATTTCTCTTACAGGGGAGCCGGCGGCATACAGCTTTCTCAGACTCTCCCATCTTGGCTCCTCCTTACTACTTCCTATTTCCTCCCCTTGTCTCCCCTAGTCCCTCCTATCTTCCTTTCCTATTGGCCAACAGTGCTTTATTATTAACCAGTATGAGAAACATATATACATAATGGCATCTCCCATCAATTTAAGAAGTCCTTAATTCTTTCTTTATTTCTTCTTTGACTCAGGTATGATGCAATTGCACATTGTTTGCTTTCCATGAGTTTGTAGGGTTTCTGCAATTTGTGTTGTTGCTGAATTCAAGTTTAAAGCATGGTGGTCTGATAAGATACAGGGTACTATTCCATTTTTTTTTTTTTTGTATCTGTTGAGGTTTGTTGTGTCACCTAGTATGTGGTTGATTTTAGAGAATGTTCCATATGGAGCAGAGAAGAAGGTATATTCTTTTTGTTTAGATGGGATGTTCTATAGATGCCTGTTAAAACCAATTGTGACATAACTTCTGTTAGTTCCTTTATTTGTTTGTTAAGATTCTGTCTGGTGGTATTGTCCTGCTGTGAGAGTGGGTTGTTGAAGTCTCCCACTATGACTGTGTGAAGTTTTATGTGAGCTTTGAGATTTAGTAGCATTTCTTTTAAGAGTTTGGGTGGCTTTGTATTTGGGGGCATAGATGTTCATAATTGAGATTTTGTGCTGATGGATTTCTCCAATGATGAATAAGAAATGACTGTCTTCATCTCTTTTTATTTCGTTTGAAGCCTAACTTGTTAGATATTAGGATAGCTACAACTGCTTCCTTCTTGGATCCATTTGATTGGAAGATCTTTTCCCGGACACTTTACCCTGAGGTAATGTCTGTCTTTGAAGCTTAGATGTTTTTCTTCGTGTATAGCAGAAGGATAGATTTGGCTTTGTATCCATTCTGTTAGCCTGTGTCTTTTTATAGGTGAGTTAAGACCATTGATGTTGAAGAAAAGTAAGGGACCATCAATTTGTTAATTTTGGTTTTTTTAATTTTTTTATATATCAATCCCAGTCCCCCTCCCTCCCTTCTCCCCTCCCTTCCTCTGTACCTCTCTTTGTTCCCCCTCTCTTCTACCCTCACATGCATCTCGACCACCTTCCCCCTCCCATCCCTCCTGCCACTCCACTGTAGGGTGATGTCCTCCCAGGAGGGGTCATCTCCAATCTGTCAAGTCTTTTGGAGTAGGGACTAGGACTTCTATCCTGTCTCTAGGTTATGGGAGTATCTCCCATGGAGGATGTGCCCACAAAGTCCTTTTGTGCACCAGGAATACAACCTGGTTCTACTCTATGAGGACTCTTACACTGCTCAGGCCTTCTACCTGAGACATAGTTCAGGGGGTATAAGTCAGTCCCATTCTTGATTCCCAGCTATTAGTCTGGGGGACCATTAGCTCCTCTTTGTTCAGGTAAGCTGTCTCTATGTGTTTCTGCAGCCTGGTCTTGTCCTCCCCTCTCTGAATTTGGATTCCAGTTCGGCTCAGTGTTTAGTTATGGGTATTTGCTTCTGTTTCCAACAGATACTAGATGAGAGGGCTCCATGATGGTAGATAAGTTAGTCGTTGATCTCATTATTAGGGAATGACATTTATGGTAGCCTTTCTATTGTTGCTCAAATTGTTAGTTGGGGTCAGTCTTGTAGGTCTCTGAACATTTCTTTAGGTCCAGTTTTCTCTTCAATCCTATACTGGCTCCCCTCTTTTATGTTCTCCTATCTATCTATCTATCTATCTATCTATCTATCTATCATCTATCTATCTATGTATCTATCATCTATTTCTCTTCTCTTCTGCTCCTCCCATGACTCGATCTTCCAATCCCATGTGCTTTCCTCTCCTCCCCTTCTCTTTCTTCTAGTTCTCTCTCCACTCACTGCCCCCCCCCTTGTGCTCTGAAAAAAATTGTCCCATTGATTGTTATTGCTTGTTTGTTTTAGATTTTTTGTTGGCAGTGGTATTGTGAATGTATTTGCCCTGATTTACCCTTGGGTTCTGAGATTATCTAATGTCCATGTCTTTGTGAGCGTAGTTAACTTTCTTGGGTTGAGTTTTTCTTCCAGAACTTTCTGTAGAGCTGGATTTGTAGATACGTATTTTGAAAATCTGGCTTTGTCATTAAATACCTTGTTTTCTCTCTATATAGTGATTGAAAATTTTGCTGGGTATAGTAGCCTGGGCTAGCATCTGTGGACTCTTAGAACTTGTAGAACATCTATCCAGGACCTTCTGGCCTTGAGAGTTTCCAGGCTGGAGAAATCAGGTGTGATTTTGATAGGTCTGCCTTTATATGCTACCTGATCTTTCCCTTCGCTTCTCTTAATATTCTTTCTTTATTCTGTATGTTAGGTGTTTTGATCATTATATATTGAGGGTTTTTTTTTTTTTGGTCCATTCTATTTGATGTTTGGTATACTTCTTTTACTTTCATGGGCATGTCCTTCAGATTGCAAACACTTTTTCATGGTTTTATGGAATATGTTTTCTGCACCTTTGAGCTGGGCTTCTTAAGCTTCTTCTATGCTTATTATTCTGAAGTTTGGCCTTTTCTTTGGTCTCCCACATCTCCCCTGGATGTTTTGTGTTAAGGATTTATTGGATTTAAGATTTTCTTTGGTCGATGAATCTCTACTGCCTGTAGTTTATCTACAGCTCCTGAGATTCTCTCTTCTAGCTCTTGTATTCTGTTGGTTATGCTTGTGTCTGTAGTTCCTGACCCAGTTTTTCTATTTCCATTATTCCTTCTGTTTGTGTTTTCTTTATTGTCTCTATTTCAGTTTTCAAGTTTTGAATTGTTTCCTTCATCTGTTTAATTGTTTTTTCTTGGCTTTCCTTACTTTCTTTGGGAGATTTGTTCATTTCATCCAATTTTTTGTTTTTTTCTTTCCATTTCTCTAAGGGATTTTCCCACATCGTCTTTGAAGGCCTCTACCATTTTTATGAAGATATTTTAAAAGTCGTTCTCTTCTGCTTCATCTGTTTTGGGGTATTCAGGTTTAGTGTAATGCTGAAGGTTTTTTCTGCCCGCTGCCTAGTCTTGTCCCCGCCACCACGTCAGCCCCAATCAACACACTGAGACTCTGTATTTGATATTATTCTGTTGGCCAGTTACTTGTTTCTTATCGGCTAGCTCTGTCTTAAGTATTAACCCATTTCTATGTATTTCCACGTGGTCTTCTTACCAGGGAAAGGGGCCAGCGTCTCATCTCCCCCAGTCTCTCCATCTTGACTCCTCCTTACTACTTCCTATTTCCTCCTTATCTCCTAGTCCTGCCTATCTTGCTTTCCTATTGGCCAACAGTGCTTTATTCACTAAACCAGTATGAGAAACATATACAGAATGACATCTCCCATCAGGTTTAGTTGGTAGAGTCCCTAGATTCTGGTGGTGTCATGTTTGTCTTTTTATTGTTAGGTGTTTTCTTTTTTAAAATTATTTTATTTAATTTTATATAACAAAGTCCAATTAAATGAAAACAAACATTTATACACAATATTTGGCAGTTTGGGTGTCGTTCTTTCCAAACTACTTCCTGCTGGTTAGGGGCGCTGTCATGGGGGATTCGAAGAAGATTCAGATATCCTGGCTGTAGTCTGTAGGGCTTTTTTGTCCAGATGTTTTGAATGTAGGATCACCTTGTACTCTGTTTCAGGAGGTCTGGAGTGATCAAACCACATTAGTCTGGAAGGAATCCACATCTTTTCATTTTCTGTGGAAACACAAATAGAAATCCTTTTCCCCAGTAACTTGTCCTTCAACTTAAATTTTGGAGTCAAAGCATTTTTTTAATTTAATTTATTATTTTACATGTCAATCCCAGTTCCCTCTCCTCCCTCCCTCCCTCCCTCCCTCCCCCCCCTTCCCCCATCCCTTCCTTCCTCCCCAAAATGATTCTTAATCAAGTATTAGGTTTGAACTTGGATAGAAGTAGAAAATAATATTGTACTCATAGTTCTAATTAAATGATTATATCGATTAATGGAATCAAATGAATGTTCATAAGACAGACAGTAAAGAATAACAAATAATAAAATAAATTATTCCCTTAGTATCTGTTAAAATCGACCTTAATTTTTAAATTTAACTATTTCTCAGATCTGTTTTCTCTTTGTTAATTCTGAATTCTTTTCATTGTATCTTAAAAATTATCCTTAGTGATTTTGTTCTGTATGTTGTAAATGACTCCACAGATTGTTTCTAGTGCAGTGTTCCTCCTCTATATTCTTGAGTTATCTATAATGTGTGTTTAAATATGGTAGATCCTAATCTGAGTGAAAGTTGAGACATTAAATCAAAATCTGTGATGATTTTGTCAACAAAACATTTGTGTTTTTATTTTTTATTTGTTATCCTTAGTAATACCATGATCAAATATAATATGTTTTAATCATATCCATTCACATCTCCAATATCCTGTCACTCCCTCCCCATCATCTTCTAAATTTCCCCTCTCCTCTTTTTTCTTATTGAGTCAAGTATATATTGCCCTTATGCCCTTATTGAGTCAAGTATATACTGCCCACTAGTACATGGAAAACTATTATGGGCCATATCAGTGAAGAAAACTGACTCTCTCTGTCCTATTTGCTAACAACTACCAATAGCTCCTCAGTTGGTGGCAGGTCCTGGTGATACTCTTCCCCCCTCCATTTTAGAGTGCTGACTGGCTTAAACTTCTGGAGGTTTCTGTATTGCAACCATATCAGCTCTAATTTCAAAGTGTCATGGCTCAGTTGCCTTAAACCACTATCATTTGATCCTTAAATTAATGCTATAAGAAATTTCAACTATTTTAAATGGGGTAGGCAAAAGTTACTATGCCCACCATTAAAGCTCTCTTTTTTTTGTTACAGGTTTAATTTGTCTTTTCTTCTTCTTCTTTTTTTTTTTAATTGACACATAACATGAACAATTTTCATCACACACAAGAATGCTTTGTATATATTCATGAGGAATGATTACATCTATCTGAGTAAATTATTTCAAACAATTATGTAATTTGGTCATTAATATACCATATTATAAATTTATAAAGACTCTAGTAACATTCTAAAAGAAAGGTGTTGAAATTTTTTCCTTTGTTACTTATAAAAAGAGAAGAGTTTAAATTGAACATTTATTGTTCACAAGACATCTTTAAATATTTTGCAGATAGTAACAATATCATATATACCCATTTCTTGATTTCTTAAAATTATGCAAAATAATTGATTAGCAAATGAATAATAGAATCTTTCAAAATACCTCCCTTTACTCTAGCTCTTTAAATATCTAATCATAGCTAAAAATAT
This sequence comes from Phodopus roborovskii, assembly GCF_943737965.1. Lineage (NCBI taxonomy): Eukaryota > Metazoa > Chordata > Mammalia > Rodentia > Cricetidae > Phodopus > Phodopus roborovskii. The sequence goes on along the minus strand of NW_026125171.1, from coordinate 1,014 downwards.
GCTGAGTGTTTTTAAGAAAGCAGGCAATTCTCAATAGCTCCATCTTCTCCCTCTAGAACAATCATCATGGATGCATGGAAAAATTTAAGTATATTAAAACAAGTATAAAAATGTGTACTTGTGTGCATGCATACACACCACTTTTGAAACACATTTCTTTTTTATTTAATTTTATATAACAAAGTCCAATTAAATGAAAACAAACATGTATACACAATATTTGGGAATTTATTCGTTCTTTCCAAACTACTTCCTGCTGGTAAAGAGCTATCTTCGGGGGATCGAAGAAGATTCAGATATCCTAGCTGTGATCTGTAGGGCTGTTTTGTCCAGCTGTTTTGAATGTGAGGATCAGTTTGTACTCTGTTTCAGGCAGTCGGCGTAGTCAAACCACATTAGTCTGGAAGGAATCCACATCTTTTCATTTCCTGTGAAAACAAAAATGAAATCCTTTTCCCCAGTAATTTGTTCTTCAGAGGATTAAATTTTGGAGTCAAAGCATTTTTTTTTTTTAATTTATTATTTTACATGTCGATCCCAGTTCCTTCGCCCTCCTCCCTCCCTCCCCTACAGCCCTCCCTCCCCCCTTCCCTCCCTTTTACCCTCTCTGCCCTCTCACATGCACTCTAAACACCCTCCCCTCCCATCCCCCACCACAATTTCCATATGTAGGGGGAATGCCATCAGTTGGGGGTCATGTAGATGTGACAGGTCCTATGAAGTAGGGACTAGGGCTTCTCTCCTGTCTCTAGAATAAGGCAGTTATCCCTCCATGGAGGATATGTTTGCAAAGTCGGTGCACCAGGGATGCACATCCTGGCTCTACTGTCTGAGTCTCTCAGACTTCTCAGACCTTCTGGCTGAGACCCATATTCAGGGGGGCCCTAGGCAGTCCCCTGCTGGCTTCCAGCTATCAGTCTAGTGGCTGTTAGCTCCTCCTTGTTCAGGTAAGCTGTCTCTATGTGCTTCTGCCGCATGGTCTTGTCCTCCATGTGCTTCTGGGTTCTAGTTCGA
>NW_026125170.1:0-112934 GCF_943737965.1 Phodopus roborovskii | reverse complement strand
ATAATCATAATTTTAAAAATAAAATGATGGCTAAACTTATAGTAAGAGAAAAATATAAATTAAAATCCCAACTTAAAGATAATCTGTGTTATTGTTCATATATATATATATATATATATATATATATATATATATATATATATATTTACTCCATTCTTAGGTCTTCTTTTATTTATTTATTTATTTCCTTTATTTTTTGTATTTTACTCTGTGGTTTGGCCTAAGGAGCTAATTTTACGTTCTAAAATACCTTTGATTTTTTTTCTAAATCAAATGCACCTGAGATTCTGCTATTGAGGATTACAACAGCTTAACATTAGCTATTTTAATCTGGGAAAAATTGGTAAGTTTAGGGAAAAAAAGAGATAATACAAAAAGTGGTACAAAACATATATATATATATATATATATATATATATATATATATATGGGATACCTTTTGAGATGTATATGAGAAAGTGTGCCATATATATGGATATACCATTATTAACCAAAACAATAGTTTTACATTGTAATATACCGCAACAGCTATGTGGTAAACATCATGGTTTGGTGATTTTGTTCAGAATAATGTTGATAACAGCATGGAATTGTAAATAAAATTCACAAATACCTCTATTCATGCTGTAATCATTGATATAATAAGAGGTTCTGAATTTTAAGGAGGAGCACAGGGTTTGGAGGGGAGGAAAGAGAACAGACAATACCTCCAATAAAACACAATCTCTGACTAAATGTTTGATTTTTTTAAGAAGCTTGTTTTAAATCTGTATAAAACAGCCTTCAACCTTTTTTGTTTGAATAATACTTAATGATAATTGTTCTCAGAAATTCACTTTTTCTTTAAAATTAATATTTTCTTTTTTTGTATTCCTGAAATATTGCTAGATGAAGTCATAATATATAATCAAAAAGATGTCAGACTAATGAATGGCATGCACTTTCAAATTACAATCAAACCCTTCAGTCCTTTTATACAACATAAAACATATTTTACAAAAAACACAGTCTCAAGAATTAACAAACAAACAAACAAACAAACTAATGAAAATTGGGGGTTCTGGGATGTGAATCTTGAAGACCTTTCATGTTTATGAGAAGTGACTAAAGAACACAACCAAACTAGAGATGGTTCCTTGTTGCTTAGCATTTGAGTTTAGATTTTATTTTATATACAACTTTAAGGGAGATGTTGAGACATTTTAAGGAGGAAATGACAGGATATTGCGTGACAGAAGAAAGACTAGCTAGCAGGGTGACGAATGTTTAGTTGACCAAAAGAAAGTAGGGGGCGGGAGAAGAAAATGGAATAGTGCAGCACAGAAGAAGCTAGAATGAGGATTTCTCCAGGGAAACCTATGGCATCAGTGAAGGAAGGAAGAATGGGATAACACAGGCGTTATGGTGTTGGATTCCTCAATACCAGTCATTGGTGAGACCCGAACAGTGAATATAAATTGAAGTTAATAAACTATATTTGAATACTGTCATTCCTGCTACTTCTTTTTCATATTTTAGTTTTTCCTGGACAAGGATATGTAAATATATATACATATGCAACTACATTACACAAAACTGGCATAAGATTAGTTTCTTTCTTTTTTTCATCTGTATTTCTCTAATGCTCTGTGCTAGGTCGTTCAATATAAACCAAGAGAGAATGTAAAGATGAAAATGTATAATGTCAGATAAGTATTATTTGATTGGGCAAATTGTAAAACAGAAAAATATAAAAACAACAAAAAACTAGGAATAGAGGAACTGAGGATTATATACTAATTTTTATATATAAAATACTTTTTCAATTAACATGTAATTATGAATTTACCTCTTTCATTTTCTCCTTCCCTATATTTTCCATGTTGATTCCTTGAAACCCCATCTCACGCAAATTTATGTCTTCTTTTTCTTATTATTACTGTTATAACTAGAGAGATAAATGTCCAAATATATAAATAAAACCTGCTCAATGCATTTATAGTTTGTGTATATTTGATTTTTGCGGAAAGGCCACTTTGAATTGAATAAAAAATTATGACACAGTGCTGACCACAATTAAAAGGAGTCTTTCTAAATCAACTAAAAGTATCAAGACAGTCCATCCCTGGCATGCCAGAAACCCACTGCCCATCTCTAGTTTTTTGATGCTATAGATTATATAATTTTCTCCTTAGCTAATTGTGCTAAATTAATTTGAAAATCTCATTGTTCCTAGTATCTCTATAAAGGGGTGATAATCAATTTAGAAGCATGTATTTAATACACTAAGCTCCTCAAGAAAAAAGACTGGATATACGACATGATGCAACAGAAGATTGATTGTTAATAGCCTAAAATTAATTAAATATACTGTATTTGGAAGCAGCCCAAGGGCTTTGTACTTTTTAGTGAAAGTGAAGCATACCTTAGATTACACACAAGATTTTGAATCGTTAGACTCCATGCAAATTTTATTTCCTTTGAGATAGTATATAATTTTGAATTATGAACACCTGACAATAATATAAATTACTTTTTTGAATAAGCACAAACAAATAACTGCTGCTGGAATAAGACTTAACAATTGCCTTGTAGACATTTTCTAGTTATAGCATATCATTGTAAATTAATCGAATTCTTTATTACTCATATTAGTCTATTTATTTTCTTTGAACCCATGACAACATAATACTGGATCTCATTTTAATTAAAGAAGTAAATCAAATCATTCATATACCCATGTAATATTTATATGAAAATCATAACTTAAATACTTAAATACAATTGTACGTATCTGTGAATTCATGTATTGATTGACAGCTTATCTGTCACCTACTAAATCAAAATTTTATCCCTGTTTTTTGATATGTGTAATCCATACAAAAAAGTTTCTCACATGGAAATGTCCTGCAATTTCCATGAGGTAGCAATAGAAAATTCTAAGACAGATCCTTCTACTTATCCTGACTACATTATTTTTTGAATTTTATAGATAGTATACCCAAATATCGTGCATTCTTGAAAGAAAATTTCCAGTAATTTCAAAAATTGATAAATTGATTTTGAAAATGATAATAAACAATAGCACCCTAATATTTAGTATGTCCTACATTAATGGAACTGAAGTTCAGTCATGACAATTGCCAGCACAGCAATTGCAAATGGAATTAAAGAAGTAGAAGTCCCAAAACTCTCTGGGAATTTTGCTGAATATTTCCCTATCATATTCAGTACATAAGAATTTCAAAACCTGAACATCTTCTATCAAGTTTCACTTATAATTTTGGGTGGTTTTGTAAGTATTTCCCATTAGATTTCACCAGGTTGGACATGCAACAGGAACTTTTCTTAGTACTATGGGTTTTGAAAAGAATAAAATATCCAGTTTGTTTTTCGGCTCTGGTTATTGCAAATAATACTGCTATGATCACAGTTGAACAAATGTTGATTGTGCATCATTTGGATTGTGCCCCCACAGTAGTATTGCTGAATCTTGAGGTATATTGATTCTCTAATTTTCTGAGAAACTACCCTCAGTTGGAGAATGGATTTAGAAAAATGTGGAACATTCACACAATAGACTATTACTCAGTGGAAGAAAACAATGCCATCTCGAAATTTGAAGGCAAATGGATGCAACAACAAAAACAACAAAACCATACTTAGTGAGGTAACCCAGATGGAGATGGACAAACACTACATACTCACTCATAAGTGAATGTTTGACATAAAGCAAAAGGCAACCAGGCTACAATCCACAACCCCAGAAGATACAAGTAAAAAAAGGTGGAACCCTAAGAGGGACACACATGGAGACACCCAGGAAAGAAAAAAACCAAGATCTGCTGGGGAACAAGTAGAATGGAGAGGGTGGAGGTTGGGAACATGAGGGATCAAGAAGACCAAGTTAGGGGAACAATTGAGGGGAGAGCAATGAAATGATTTCATGATAGAGGCAGTCATTATGGATTTGGGAAGAAACCTGGTGCTAGAAAAAATCCCAAGAAACTATATGGAGGGGACCCCAGCTAAGCCTTCTACCAATAGAGAAGAAGGTACCTGAACAGGAAACACGCCGGCCTTCTCCCTTAATCAGATTAATGACTGCAACATTTCACCATCGAACCTATATCTAGTAAGTTGTATGGAAGCAGATGGAGTGAGCCATAGCCACGCACTTGTATGAACTCCCGGAGTTCAGTTGACTAGGAGGGAAAAGGGGTCATATGAACAAGAGGAGTCAAGAGGATGACGGGGAAAACCACAGATTCAGCTGACTTGAGCTACTGGGAACTCATCAACTCTGGACCAACAGCTCAGGAACCTGCATGGGCCCCAAATAGACCCTCTGGAATGTGGATGAGAGGTAATATGGCTTGATCTTTGGGAAAGGGACCTGGCAGTGTTACCAGGACATATATCTGGGGCACGAACTGACATTTTGTTGCCCATTCCCTATACTTGGTACCTTGCCCAGACTTGATACAAGGGGGCAGGGACTTGGTTCTGCCTCAACTTGGTAGTGCAAGACTTTTGACTAGGCAAGGAAGGCCTTCCTCCCTGTGAGGATTGGATATATGACTGGAAGGTAGGAAGTGGTAGAGCAGGGAAGGGCAGGGAGGGTGGAAGTGAAATTGGTAAGTAAGATGAAAAATATTTTATTAAATAAAATAAAACAAAAGAGAAATAAAAACAGATCTACTACACAATAAAATGAACATTAAACATAATTTTTCTTTTATACCTGGAAATTTTAGTCACATAATTTCCCCCTTCACTTTGCTCCCTCCCAATCCTATCATATAATACTACTTGAAATTTTTCATGGCCCCTGATTTTCATTAGTATTACACTCATGCATGCATATATTACAAAAGACACAAGTAAAAGTGTTTGTTTTGTGTGATGTTACCTGCATGCATATTTTCAGGATTCACCCTTTGGTATTGGATACTAATTGGTTCCCTCTTATTGATAGAGTTATTTGAAGGTTTTCAATCCTTAAATAAAGGTTCACTAAATAGGTTTTAGTTGTGCTGACTCACCACAGCACAAATATCCACTTGAATTGAATATGAAAAATACACCAATATTCTTTTGATAACTACATTTGAAACATGTAATTCTCTATTCTGTGGCTACATTATTCTCTCCCTTTACACTTTCAATTGATGTTTGTAATAATTCAATGTTGCATTCACAGCATCTTCATTAAGAACTTGCACATTATCATTATTGAGGAGAATTGCATTTAGACTGATATAACTCTTCCTTGGAAGGAATATTTCTTAAATTTCATGGAAATGTAGTTTTTAAAGTAGTTTAAGTACTATATGCTGTCATGTATAGAATCAAATATTCCTATAATTATAGAGGCTAGTGAATCCAACATCCGAATCAAAGCTGCATCTTGCTTGTTGCATCATCACATGGCAGAATAACCATTAAGCGGCAGATGTATCCCCAAAATCAACCTTTTCATTTCTGATTACTCTACCCTATGACCTAACCATCCCTAAAAACCTCACGTATTGATGCTACAAATTGTGTTCTAAGTTTCAATAAAAAAGAAAAGATGGCACAAACTTATAAACCATAACAAGTTGTGTGAAAATTACATATTAGAAGCAAAAGATATAGATACATCTAAACAGGAAGGTGTTGTCACTAGGAAGATGAATTAAATTGAAATAACATTTCTTATGTATGAACTATGATATCATAGCTGGTTTTCTGTAATTGACACCTAAAAGGGAGGTAAAACTTATAGATGTCACCAACTATCAAAATCTTATCTAGCTGATTCTGTCCTATTGAGGTAATTGCCATATTGATTTTGTCTTGGGCTATTACTATAATTGTTAAGGATTTGAAGAGATAGTCTTACTTTCATAAATGACTGAATATTGTTTATATTAATCTTTTGCTTTCTATTTTTCTTAACATGAAAGAACAACAACTACCAAAATAAAAGTTTAAGACAAACACAAAATTCAAAAGCATAAATTAACTATTTTACTTGATCACAAATTGATATTTCAAGCCAAAAGCAAAACATGAAACCAAAATTTCTTCCTATAAGCATATGCATATGATATTATGTTGTACATTTCCAACCATCACACATATTTGCTGTCTCATGCACTTTCTTATGGTGTTTTTTCCAGAAAGACTATTCCAACTATATTTTGTTGACAGCATCTTATTGTTTAATATTAAAAAGCTTTGCCTCCACCAATTTCAGGATCCTGTCTGTCATCATTCTTTTCCAGAAAAATGAATTAAACTCCAATACCAGCTAGAAGAAATATGCTCACATAGGCATTTCTGCTTGTTTACCCTCTTTGTTCTTAAGTGTATCAAATGGAAAACACTCAAGGAAATGACTTTGTTACATTGCCAGATCTGTTTATATAGTCTAAAAGATGCTGGTCTTGGCTGTAACATAGAAAACCTCTATATTTTTTTTGGGGGGGGTAGAATGCTACCCAACCTAGAGTTTTTTTGTAGTATATTTTGATGTTGTCATTTCTATCTTCTAAAATATAATAGGAATGACAATTCAGAAGGGCATATTTGATACCCCAAATGCTGAGAATAGGATCATATGAATAGCTGCGAATACTTTAAAAGAAAATTTTAGACAAACAATGAGGAAAAAGGAAAGGGATCATGGGGGTTCATTTGACAGCAATATGGGAAGTGTGGTGGTTTACCAAATATAATTAAAGGAGGTTACTAAATATGTGGCAGTGTGGTCAGGTAACATAAATTCTTCCAATTCATATTCATACTTTTTTTCAAATAGCTTACAGAAATACATCACAAATCATTTCTTTTCATTTAGAACAGGAAGAAAAACACCATAATGGGAATCAGCATGGTCAATGTGACTTGGGGAGTTCTGTTAACATTATCGCAATTACTTGAATCCAAGGGAATTTGTAGGATCTAGACACTTTATTTCTCCTCTTTTGCTGTACATTGAGTCATTAGATTATGTCAAGGCAGCACCAGCAAAACTCAGTATGATTTGGAATCAATTTTCCGTTAAATTTGCCTCACTGGGACAGTGACACTAGGGAAAGCCTTTGGTGGTCAATGGAGTAAGAGGTATGCTCAAGTCCCCTATGTCTCTCAGGCACTGCTGGCAATGATTTGGAAGATACAGAGAGGAAGAAGGTGGATTCATTTCCGTATTTTAACTGACCAGAATAAATTATAGTCAATCTGATTAACAGCAAAACAACAGGGAAATAATTTAATTAAAGGATGAATCACTGTCCCTGATCCCTGACTTCTTGCCAAGTTACCCATTCTGGATGACTGAGAATTATTTCTGGAAAGGTCTGAAGTGGAGGGTACAAAGCTTATATTTTCTAAAAAATTCAACTGAAAATACTAATATAAAGTAGCACTGTGTATAAAATTTAAGAACTGTTTATCAAAAAATATGAAAAGTATTTATATAACTATATAAAATAAAATATAAAATACAAATGTATGTTTCTTCTTCTCTAGGAAACCTAGAATTCACTATAGAAAAGATAACTGAATTCATCTTAGAATTGGAATAGGGTTAGATAAGGGAAATTTTAGGATCAACTGTAGTATCAATTTTTTTAAGAATAAGAGTTTTCAACCAGGGTTAATTTAAAAAATAATCCCAGATTCACACTTCAAAAAAACAGCCTTTAGGACAGCAAAAGAGAACTAATACTATATTGATAAAAGATTTAATATTAAATATAAGTGTTATAAATAATAAATATAATGTATTTGGGACCCAAGTTTAAAGATTGATTTTATAAGCATAATCATCTTTTCACCTCGGGAAGGCTAAGAATTATTTTAAGATTAAATTAAAACTTTCAGTATTAAATATATGTTAATATGTACAGATTTAAAGTAATTTGTCTTTAAATTTTGATAGATAATACCAAAATTAAAAGACAAGTTTTTTACATTAAAAAATAAGCATTTAAAAAAAATGAAGAATGTGGGGAAGGAGGATAAGTTTAGCAGTTATGATAACTTGCTTCTCTTCAGAAGATAGAAACTGGGCACGGTCTTTTTAGGGTAGAAACGTAGAAAGTTAGCAAGCCATGAGTCCCCTTGAGTCTCTGATGGAAACAAAAAGCAGACACCCATAGCTAAACACTGGAGATGAGCACCTGAAATCCAGTTGCAGAGAGGGAGGGAGTGATAAGAAAAGGGGTCAAGACCAGGCTGTAGAAACCCACAGAGACAGTTGACTTGAACAAATGGGAGTTCCATGGACCTCCAGACTCGATAGCTGGGAAACCAGAATTATACTGAAATAGACTACCTGAACATGGGTCTCAGCTAGAAGACCTGGGCAGTCTAAGGGATCTTTGACAGGGGAAACCAAAATGTTCCCCTGGTGCACAAAAGGATGTTGTGAGGACATTCACTATGGAGAAATACTGCTGTAGCCTAGAGGCAGAAAGGAGGACTTAAACTTGACTTCAAATGACCCGACAGATTTTTGGATTATCTCTCCTGGATGCACACTGTCCCTGTGGAGTGGGGGGTGTAATGGGAGGAGGATACAGGGCTGGGAGTGAGGGAGGAGAGGGAACTGGGATCTAAATTATAAAATAAGTAAGGAGCAAGATTGGAATCTTGTCTTTGACTACATAGAAATATCATTGGTGCTCTTTATACTCTGTCATTTCTAGAGGTCCAAGATGCCAGAGTGCATTCTGGTCCCAAGTTTTTTCTTCTTGTCTCTATTCCCATAAATAAATGTATCAAAGCCACTTGGGGGAAAATGAGTGGACAAAACTGAAAGGCAATTGGCCACCTCGTGGATGTGACAAAGTGGATGACCAGTTCATCTCCCAAGTGCTTCACCATTTTTCTACTTCATGCTTCCTACACCAAATAACCTGAAATAACTCTGGTATTTCCTTCTTAAAGTTCTACTATAAAAGTGTCTTCACTTTGTTTGAATCTTCCAATCTATGATCCTCCAAACGCAGCCTCCCCTTTGTTCAAATAATTCAGTGAATTAATAAGAAAAGGTTAGGATTGCTTTGTTGAACAACTATTTGTCTGGAACCCTACTACTTTCAGTTACAATCCCATGATGTAAGAATGAAACCATTAATCATTCTCAAAGACTCCATTCTTCCTATGTTGTCAGCCATAGGTCTTTAATTCTATGAGTAACAGGAATATATGTTTATAATTAAGTAATCTTTGCTACACAAAAAGTACGCTTAATACTCTTTGCAAAGGATTCTGGAGAAACTAAAACTTGTTCATGTTGTATGTGTTATGTGCATCTCTTAAATTTAGAGTGCCTCCCTCTGGGTTGAGGAACTAAAAGGCCCTCTGTGCGTGTACACACACACCACACGCACGTCGCACACACACACACACACACACACACACACACACACACACACAGACACACATACAGAGGATGAAATTCTAGTTCTCCATGCATTTTTTTTTAAAACTCTGTATTCATTATACCAGTTCACATACCCTGACAAAGAGATTCTTCTGAAGTGTATTGACAGCCTGGGCTACTCTCCTGTGGCTCCAAAGAACAGACTTCCTATTAAACCATGGTGTATTTCTTTCCATCAAAACTCCAAGTTTCTGTCTATTCTATCTGAACATAGGCAAGTGACTGAATAGCAGCAGAAAATAATATAGAATATTTAATAAAATATTCTTACCACATTTTATAGTACATCAATTCACAAATGAGTCAAATACAGTAATGATGGGAGGAAGGAAAAGGAGGGCATAAAGAAAAATAGGTAAAGAAGGGTTGGAAGTGGAAAAATGGAAAAAGAAGGGAGAGGGAAGAACTAGATATATTTAGATATAATAACCTAGTTATTTTATTCAAGGTCTCCTATCTCATCCTAAAATAAAAGCACTTTCTTTCATCAAATAGCCATTTGAAGGAAGAATTTCCTCTTAGAAATGATGTGAATGAGATGTTCAGTAATTGGACTGCATTTTCACAATAATTCATAGCTGGGGGCCTTTATTCTTCATCAAATTCAAGTTTCTGTCATTTTTTTAAATGAATACAAATAAATCATCACAAGTGGAACACCCCAGGAACCTTTGATGGAACACAAATATTTCAGTCACTTTAGCAACATGTGTTAACACAGTTCATCCTAACAGCATGACTACAGTCTTATTTTGTAAGTGAATAAAAAGATGAAAAGAAAACACATTTACTTTGTAATTCAATGTTTTTCAATATCTGTCAATATCTATTTAACAGCCAAAGGCAGAAAACTGCTAGGATGTATTCTTGATCAGGAAAATAAGGACATAACCTCAACATACCAGATAATTTTTTTCCCATCTACACATAAATTTTAATGAGACTATACTAGTATAATAAATCATCATAGAAATCAGAGGTAATCTTTGTATAGAAACCTGACAACACAAAACTAGGCATTGATTTCTCTACCTTCTGAATCAAGCACACTTACATACTGAGACTCTTCTATATGATATATGACAATTGTCTACTTCATTTATTATGAAGCAATCCTATCTTTGCATGAACTCTGAAAATGACCCAAAATACAATGGTAAGAACTTTTTGAGTGCTTACTATATCATCTTCAAGCACCATGTTCAACACTTCTTTTGGAGCCTCAGTAATGCTTGCCATGTATTCCTTTTAAAAATTTATTTTAATTTTATTTTATTTACATGTTTCTCTGTTTTTACCCTACCTGTCTTTGTGTCTTCATGTTCAGCGTTTTCATAAGATTTCTGAGTTTGTGAATTGATGGGTTTTAAAATTTCAATCTGTTTCCTGTGTCTTTCTTGGAGGGGGTTCTTCTCTCTCTCTCTCTCTCTCTCTCTCTCTCTCTCTCTCTCTCTCTCTCTCTTTATTTTATACTACTTTCATATTTTATTTTATTTTCTCTCATTATATTTTAATTTCAGTATTACCACAAGAAGACTGCTTTTTAATGACAGACAGAAATGGGGTTCCAGATGGAAGGTTAGATTGAGAAGAGTGAACCATAATCAAGATAAATAACAAGAACAACAACAACAACAAAAAAAAAAACACATTTAATAAAATTAAAAAGTAGTGTATCCATCATTAGCCTTTTTCATCTCTTTTCCTAAGCAACAAGAAAGAAAATGCCATTCCCTCACCTTTTTAAAAGACTTTATAATTTTTGGAATTTCTACATATCGAGAAAATGCTTATTTTCCCTCTTTCCTTTCCTGCAGATAAGCTGTTGTCATTCTTCATGTCTGTAAGTGGTTAGGGGGTATTCTTCCAGATACAGATCATGTTCTGCATCCTTTCGTTTGCCTTTATAAATAGGTAACAGGGAATTTTGATGATCAGACTCACTGGCACAGATCCTGGGAAATGGAGTCATAAATTACCACATGCCCAGTTATAATATAGTTTAATAAATGTTCAATCAAAGTTCAGTAAATTATGCTGGTATTTGAAGGGAGACTTCAAAGGTCTAAATAAGAAAATTTAAGATCCAAACTGCAGTGATTTATTTCAAACGCAGGAGGAGGTCTGACAGAAAATGGGAAGGATGCCATTCCACAGAAGTATATTTGGTTGGCATAACACCACCATTATCTATTTCACTACAGTATTTGTCAGTATTTTATCTTACAGTATTTTCCTCCTGTTTGAGGAAAATCAGTAGCTGGGCACTAATCATAGCCAAAGAGCAGCAGGAACTGTCCTAGGAAAGAAGGTGCCTGCCAGCATCAGTGTCAATCAAGAGTGATGCCCTCACTGTTTGGGACAAAGGCCTAAAAAGTAAAAGACACCAACACAAACTGACAGTGAGAGAGTATAGTATGTTGGGCTCTAAAGAACCTTGTCCCTGAGATGGCAGGTAATGAGAAAGCATCACAGCTTTACTAAGACTAAAGTGGAAATCAACTTTATCTACCAGTAACATCTGAGCATGAAACAAACACTGACACATTCATTGTGCAATAATATTTTGTTTGATCAACTATAGAATTTCAATTTTATTTCTATTTTCCCAGAAAAAATAGTAGTATTATCTATTTTTTTATAATAGAAAATCTTTTACACTTTTCCATATGTGTTTTTTTTTCTAGCAAGTTATGATTCTTCAAAACTCAAAATGGACTCTTCAAACATGAAGTGTCAGAATGTTAGCAAGGCCATACTGCTATTTTCAGCTAGATTTAAAAATGTGTAATAGCCCCAGCTCTGCTGACATCTAGAAGTGCCTCAGGCAGTGCTATGAGCTTTGGCTGTTTGCTTGGACAGCTGTCTCTTTCCTGACATTACTAGAAAACCTTTTTTCATTGACTGCCTGCTGAACCTACTAGAGCCAAAGATCCTTATAAATTACCAAAGCATTATTAACTACATATTTTGTTAAGTTGGATTACATAAGAATTTATTATCACCAATATAAATGAATCCATTTCTTGAGAAAAAAAAGAACAATGATTCTGGTTGCAAGACATATGCACATAAAGAGATGAGTTTCTGCTTATGCTATGTAAGTTTGTAGAAATCATGTTCCAGCACTGTTACTACTAGTATGAACATGTAAGAAGTATTCTGTACCAAAATATTAATTTTGTTGTCCGGTACTTCTATCTCAGCATGACTGTTGATTAAAATACTGATCCAATTATTTGGGTAATATCTGAAGATTCCAATGTCTTAAATTTTTTATCAAATCTGTTTGTGTGTTTTCTTGCTTGCTTGAGTATAATTTGTTATAGAGAACTAAGTCATAACCCTTCATATGTGTTTAGAAAATATATTAATTTTTTTTCCTATATAACAGAATACCAATTCTTAAATGTCCTTCTCACCAGTTTATCATTGTCCTTATTGATTCCAGGGAATAATATTGCAATGATTTTTTCTAATATAGCTACTTTTCTATTTGACTTTGATTTTGATGGAAATGTATGATATACATTCTCAGATAAAACTGATTATAAATAATTGTTCAAGGCCAAGTAATACGACCTATTCAGTCAAAAATGGCTGTCACATGGTCTTCTTCTTATCACAAGTAGGACCACTGCAAAAGAGAACAACTTTATTCTCAGTTATTTCTTCCTTGGGGCATTGATAAGATAACTATTTTCTAATAGATAAAAGGCACAAAACCCCATTCACCTTACCAGTGAGTTCCCCACTGAGGGTCAATGAGACTATGAACATAAATGTAATTTCCCTTCAGAAGTTCTCAGACTGCCAAGCTCAGGTTGGTATTTCTCACATATCAGCTATAATGCCAGAAAAGATAGAAATCAAGAATATCACTGATTATATGCTATTTTCTTACTTTATAGCCAATAACTAAGCTAGGTAAAGAAAGTTTGTATTAAGCATTGCATAATTCCTTACTGCATCCCATATGATTGTTTTACATTTTCCAAGTTTAGGATAACTAAGACTTCATTATCAGATTTGCTACACCTCTGTTATTTGCATTTGAAACTTTACAGCTAGTACATTTATTCAATTCCATACCACTTCCTATGTTTGCACACATGAAGCAAATTACAAACAGAGCTTTCAGAAAAAAATTAAGAAAAACATGCTACAATACAGAACCAGGTAAAACCTCACTGAAAATATGTGTATGCGTAGGTATAATCAAAAGCACGACTGGTCAGGTAGCAAAACTTAGTATTTTCTTTTAAAAAGAGACAATTAGTGATCATGGTTAAATATTATAAAAATATATATTGTGGACATGTATGAAAAAGTAAAGTGAAATACATTATTACTTATAATTACTATGTACTAATGAAAGCATTAAAAAGGAAATACCTTCAGTAATTTTTTAAAACACCAGAGCAAGTTTATTAGTGAAAATATTTGTCTCTAAAACTACACTTTTAAAAAACTCATATGTTCTTTTTAGTTAACTGAGGTTGCAAATAACCAATTTGTTCAGAGTAGCCAAGTCCACTTTTCTTTTGGTAAAAGATGAATACCTACAAATTTGAATGTTGTAGTAACAGTTCAAATTAAGTTGTTTGTGAAATGTGCTGTGTCAGAGCATATCAGTTTTTTTTATGCTTTGGGATTAATAGACAATAACAGTATTTTAAAAAATAATTTGTAAATAAATAAATCAGAATTTGCTACCTTCAGTTTTCACAGAAATTATGTATCAGTAGACAAACATTTTAGCTTTAACTAAAATAATTTGTTAGTATTCTTATGTTTTTCTTATCATAACCTTAAACTTCATATATGCTTCAAATAATTTTTAACACTAATGCATGAGAAAACAATCCTAAAAACTAAAAAGCAATTAGAAATTGCTTCATGTCAACTATATGTGCTGGCTTTCCTCCATCTCTCTGATAATTAAGGTGATTCTTCCTGCTATTCATGGGTACCAAATTCTTCTGTTGTGACTAGGCATCCTGGATTTTTTTCTAATGGGAGAAAAGTCCAGGATTCAATGCTTTGTGATAAATATTAGTTTAATTGAAATTAAACAATGAAGAAAGGTGGATAAATGGATGAGAAAGGAAAGGACACAGGGCAAGAGGAGGAAAACCCATCCCAAGTAGTTCTTTTGGAATATTTGTTCAATCTGTTTTTCAATGTATTTTATGCACAGAATTTCTGTCCACAAAAATTATATACTTTTCATATATTAATAAAAAATGAAGAACACATGGCAGGCCATTATTAGAATTGTTGAAATTGTAATCTCAATAAAAAATAAGTCATTATAGCTACTACTAAATGCTGAGGAAAAAAATACATGATAACAAAGAATAGATTCTTCCTTTTGGTTCCCTATACTCTTTCATAGAATAATTGTAGTTTTGAGCTATTTTGTTGTTAAGATTGCTTTTTACAGACTCATTCCTGTTGTCCTGGATGTTATCAGTGCCAGAATAAGTAGGGTGTCTATTTAATCATTTCTGTAAGTGAAGTGGTCTTTCCTGTCACTTTCATTTTAACAATAGCAAATGTCAGGCTAGAGGATTGATGTCATCAAAAAGCACCATAGACATGCATGAATCTTTACACAATTTCTGCTCACTCATTCCTGTGGGGAATGTTCTGACTGTAATGTTTCTGAGGAAGATTATGGGTCAGGGTCCTTGGTGGTCCCTCTATTATTCCCTGATTTTTCAGCCACTTTATTCTTCCAAGTTTGAATAACTTAAATAGGAGTTATCCTTAAGTAGGAGCCCCTAATGAGCACTGTGGATATCTGATCATCATAGATGTCTAATGAAGTTCTTCAACCTCCATGTATACTCAGAGGTGATGTCTGATTATACTGGTCTTCCTACAAGAACTCTGTAAGGGTAATGAGGTCAGAACTGATCTTCCCCAGTAAAAGTCCTGGAATGTTATATGTAGCTCTACCTCACTCTGAATACAATATAAAAATATTCTGTTCTCTTCTCAATTTTTTTTCTTTACTTCTCCCAAATTATTTGCAGTAAACCTCTAAAATGAAGTCTACTATATCATACTTTAAGAGTACTTAACCTAAGCTTGGTGCTTGGAATCTGGAAATGACATATATTAGTAGCAGCACCTAATAGAAATCACATGTCAACACTTACCCTGTGTCTGGAAATATCAGAGGAAAATCTATACATTCACTTACACATTTTATGCTCTTGAAATCTATAAAATTTATTTAGAAAGCAATTAGTTGCAATGTTTGCTAATAAAACTGAAGGAAAGTTATTGTGATGGACCATAGTCTTTTCTGAGAAAAAGATCACATAATTAGTGATGACATGATGTCTAGAAATTAAACCTGATATGTAAGTTCATATTATGTTAAAGTAGAAACATCATTAAAAAGAAACAACTAATAGATTATAAGTTTGAAACAATTTATGTTCCAATGCCAAATAACATGTTGCTTAGTAACAATAGTGGGCAAGAGTTTAATAAATAAAGGGCTATAACTCTTCCAGTGATACTTCACTTTTTGTAGGCACTCTAAACATTCTGAGGGACAATGCACATAAAACACCATTTATACAGGCTTCTCCAGTGGGAGGAGTCAAGAAACACTGACTTCTAAGATTGACTATATTTTATTTATTTATTAATTCTCTCTAAACCTGATAAGTGTTCAAATATATATATATATATATGTGTGTGTGTGTGTGTGTGTGTGTGTGTGTTATCCACACATATGTTTTCTAAACACTGTTCCAAAATGAAGAGAATAATTAGTTTTCCTTATTTTTAAAATATAAAGTTGAGTCAGGGAAAGAAAAGAAGAGAGCAAGGAAAAAAGGGAGCCATTATAGGTTTTAAGAGAAATCTGGCACAAGGAAATATCCAGAAATATACAAGGATGACCCCAAATAACAATCTAAGCAATAGTGGAAAGGGTGCCTTAAATGACCTTTGACAATAATGAGATTGATGACTATATTATATACTAACCTGGAGCCTTCATCTAGTACATGATGGAAACAGAAGCAGACACCCCCAGCTAAACACTGATCAGAACTCTTGGAATAGACTGGCAGACACGGAGGAGTGATGAACAAAGGGGTCAAGACCATGCTGGAGAAACCTAGAGAAGCTGCTCAGTGAGGCGTAGCTAGCTCATGGACTTCAATCTGATACATGGGAAAACAGCATAGGACTGACCCAGAGTCCATGAATGTGGTGTTAGTTGAGAGGACTGGGCAGTCTATGGGGACTCTGGTAATTGATTAGTATTTATCCTTGGTGTATGAATGGACTTGGGGAGTCCTTTACACATAGAGCGATAGTCCTGTAGTCTAGACACATGAGGGAGGGCCTGGGTCCTGGCTCTAAATGATATGACAAACTTTGAAGACTCCCCATGGAGGGCCTCACCCTCCCTGGGGAGGAGAAAGGGGATGGGATGGGTGTTGTTGGGGATAATAGGGGAAGACAGTAGGGTGAGGGAACTTGGATTGACATGTAAACTAGCTTGATACAAATTTAAATAAACATTATATAAAAAGGTAAAGTTACAAAAATCCTTATCACTATCACAATATATTTTTATTCACAGATGAGAGTTTGTCATTATCATTTTCATTAACTCAATTTATGTGTAGAAAAAAGAAGAAAAGAAAAGAAAGAAAAACAGGGGGTTACAACAACATTATTACTGTGGGGCATTTTTACTTGTCTGGGAATTGTCTTAGCAGCAGTGCCTCTGAGAAGTGTTTATTTTGTTATGCCACAGGATTCTGTATCTTGTAGAAAAGAAAAGGGACATATAGTGCTCCTGGAAACTTGGAAAAACACAACATTCATGGAAGCTTTTCTTTGAGAGTAGTAGTAACTACATTATGTCATTATTGCCTTTGTGAAGAAGCCTTTTTGTGACCCCAAGGAATTATCTAAGGTAGGAAAACAACAGAAGTTTTATATTTTTTAAGTTTAGTGTCCAACTCCAATTTATATTTCCTATATGTGGCAACATATTTATGGACTGATAATTTTTGCAGGAGATTTTTTGTGTTTTTGCTCCAGGTCCACCAATGAAGTGGACCATAGAGTTTTCTGGACAGCTCAGAGGAAGATAGAGGGACACAGAGGTAATATGGAGGGGCTCAAAAGATTCATAGTCTTTTTGTGTTGGGGAATAGAAATAAGAGGATGAGATGACCATTTGTGCATCACACCATTGATCAATCAGGTTTATTCCTTAATATTAGGTTCCCAAGATTTATTGAATAATAAAATGTTAATAGAATCCACAATAGCTGGTGTACAATGAGAAGTGAGATCATGTACTCCCTTTAAAGCTGCCAATTCTATGCTGCTATAGATCACCAGATTGTCCTACCATGGGACTTTTACCATTGCAGATGCTCCCCCTCCACAACAGCTGCATACCCTGCGTCCCAAATGCACAGACACAGTTGCTCATGGGCTCTACAGATACATGAGTTAGCTTCATATGGCCAGTACTGTTATCTAGATATCTAGGTGGCCTCACACGGAGTCATAGCCAGTTTGGCTTCCCCTGACTACTATTTTTCCATTGTGTCTGCTTCTCAGGCACAAGCCCTTGAGCACATAAATTCCTAGAACAGCCTCTTCTCCTACATCAGGCCTATTCTACATGGCTTGTTACAAGTGCCATAGCCACATATTTCTCATAACATACAAGTCTTAGAAAGACCTATTAATGAAATTAAGAAAATATTCATAAACAGAGAAATTTAGTGTAGAAAATACTATACCAACCTATTATGAAACTGAAGATAAAATGGCCAAGGTTGTTAGAAAACTAACCATAATTCATGTAGTTACCATATAAGAAGGACCACCAGCTCATAAACACCATCCAAAGTTACACAAAAGTTAACAGGTATCCTTTAGAAATGTTATGTTTTAAGAGAGTTAAGAATACAGTCATTTCATATAGTATACATTTACACATTGTGGAACATATGTTAAATTAATGTGCAACTGAGAACATAATTAATCTATAAGACTGGGAAGATATAGCTAAGCTAATATTGGAAACTCGACATCAGTTACAATGGAAAGTATGGTGGAGAAAAGAAAGTAAGACCATAGAACAACCAACTAGATCTATATTTCCCAAGACAGGTCTCTCATTGAAGGGCAGTATCCTGATTTGCAAGACAATATAGAACCGAAGATCATGCCTTGGCCTCATGCCATAGACCAGCTTTGAATGCTTGGGACAGTGTTAAACAATCCAAAAAAAAGAGAACTGAATCGTTTTCAACAACACAAGACACAACAGAAGCCTCACTGATTGTCTTCAGCTATAAATAGAATGGTATCAGACACAGTAGATCAAAAAATAAAAATGGAATCACTGACATTGAAACATGACAATTCAAAATGCAAGAGGGTGATTATTAAGCATTTAAAGTAAAGATCAGCACCCACAGATGAATGGATCCAAGTACAACTGATACTGAATTTTACACTCAAGATGATACTTAGATTAGAAAAGTGATTTCTAATTTTTAAAGAAAACTCGAATGCCAGTAGCTTCAATTGGGGAAAAAAAAGTTATCTAAAAAGGATTGTAAAAAAATTCATTCTTGAAAACACTGATTTTCCTAGAGATAACCCAAACAGAAGGTCCCAGCCTTCTGGAATATGCAGAAGGTGTGGCAAAGGTTAGCAAAGGACTACTTAATGTAGCTCAATCAGGGACAGACAAGGTAACATTTTGACATCATGGAATAACTCACAGGACTACTTCCTGGCCACAGAGTTAAATTTTCTTCATTCATTCCATGTCAGCATTGGGGAAACCCCTACACAGAGCAATTAAAAGACTTAATGCTAGTTGTTTAAAACCATACTGCTCTGAATTATATATCACCTTCACTAGATAAAACCAAATTTTCAGAACAGATCATTAAACAAGTATTTTGTCAAAGTTCCATAAATGATCAAATATCAAAGATATAAATTCAAATGACATTGTGATTGAAGGTTTACTGGACACAGATGTGGAGGTAACAATCATTTCATCAACATCTTATCATCTAGACTGGCCTCTTATAGGGATACAAATTCCACTTTTAGGTATTCAAACTTAATTCTAGTTAAAAAAAAAAAAAATACAAGTTGGGTCAAGTGCATGGGCCCAGAATATCACGTAGGGAAATTAAAGGCATATATGACTAACAGCAAAACACACACACGCGTGTGTGTGTGTGTGTGTGTGTGTGTGTGTGTGTATATATATATATATAGTATATATATATAGACATGACTTGTTACAGCAATGAAAAACTCACATTAACATTAATCCAATCTCAGAAACCAGCCATAAACTACGGTATGCTTCTTAGAAAAATATGAAAAAATATTATCAAGAACAGTCACAGACAATTCAGGTTGTAAAACAAACAGGAGCTGCTATTTCTTTTCTTTCTTTTCTTTTCTTTACAACCAAGTCCATTTAAATGAAAACAAACAATTTTAGACAATATATGAGAATTGGGGCTTCATTCTTTCCAAACTACTTCCTGCTAGTAAGGGCGCTGTCATGGGGGATTCTAAGAAGATGCAGAAATCCTGGCTGTCCTTTGCAAGGCTGCTTGGTCCAGCTGTTTTGAATGTAGGATCACCTGGTACTCTGTGTCAGGCGGTCTGGCTTGATCAAGCCACATTAGTCATGAAGGAATCCACTGCTTTTCATTTTCTGTGGAAACAAAAATAGAAATCCTTTTCCCCCAGTAACTTGTCCTTGAACTGAAAAAAGTAGGGCTACTGATTTTTTGAGTTTATCTTGTATTCTGCTAATTTGCTGAAGGTGTTTATCAGCTGTAGGAGTTCCCTGGTAGAGTTTATTGGGTCGCTTATGTAAACTATAATATCATCTGCAAATAGAGACAGTTTGACTTCTTCCTTTCCAATTTGGATCCCCTTGAACTCCTTTTGTTGTCTTATAGCTTTAGCTAGAACTTCCAGTACGATATTGAAGAGATATGAAGAGAGAGGGCAGCCTTGTCTTGTTCCTGATTTTAGAGGAATTGGCTTAAGTTTCTCTCCATTCAGTTTGATGTTGGCAGTTTGTTTGGTATATAGGTGCTCTTATTATGTTTAGGTAGGTCCCTTTTATCCCTGATCTCTCCAAGACCTTTATCATGATAGGGTGTTGAATTTAGCAAAAGCTTTTTGAGCATCCAAGGAGATAGTCATATGGTTTTTTCTTTTTTCAGTTTGTTTATATGGTGGATCTCGTTGATAGATTTTCGTATGTTAAACCATCCCTGCAATCCAGGGATGAAGCCTACTTGGTCATGGTGGATGATTTCGCTGATGTATTCTTGAATTCGGTTTGCCAGTATTTTATTGAGTATTTTGCATCGATGTTCATCATGGATATTGGTCTGTAGATTTATTTCTTAGTTGTGTCTTTGTGAGGTTTGGGTACCAAGGTTATGGTGCCTCATAAAAAGAATTTGGCAATGAACATTCTGTTTATATTTTGCAGAACAGTTTGAGGAATAGTGGTATTAGTTCTTCTTGAATGTCTGGTAGAATTCTGCACTGAATTCTTCTGGCCCTGAACTTTTTGGGTGGAATGCTTTAGATACCTGCTTCTATTTCATTGCAGGTTATAGGATTACTTAAGTTGTTTGTCTGTTCTTGATTTAATTTTGGTAAGTGATAGTTATCCAGAAATTTGTCCATTTCCTTTGAATTTTCAATTTTTGTGGAATACAGGTTTTCAAAGTATGACCTGAAAATTGTCTGGATTTCCTCTGTGTCCATTGTTATGTTTCCCTTTTCATTTCTGATTTTGTTAATTTGCATGTTCTCTCTCTGCTTTTTTGTTAATTTGGATAAAGGTTTTTCTATCTAGTTGATTTTCTCAAAAAAAAAAAAAAAAAAAAAAAAAAAAAGCCCAACCCCTTCGTTGCATTGATTTTTTTTTTTTTGTGTTGTTTTCCTGGTTTTTATTTGTTGATCTTAGCCCTCAAGTTGATTTTTCCTGGGGTCTACTCCTACGGGGTGTGTTCACTTCTCTCGTTCTAAGGATTTCAGTTGCCCTGTTAATTCTCTTGTGTGACTATCCTCTGTTTTCTTCATATGGGCACTTAGTGCAATGAACTTCCCTCGTAGCACTGCTTTCAATGTGTCCCATAATTCAGGTATGTTGTGTCCTCATTCTCTTTCAATATTAGAAAGTCCTTAATTTCTTCCTTTATTTCTTCTTTGACCCAGATGTGGTGCAATTGCACATTGTTCATTTCCATGAGTTTGCAGGTTTTCTGCTATGTGTGTTCTTGTTGAATTCCAATTTTAAAGCATGGTGGTCTTTTAAGGTACAGGAGATTATTCCTATTCTCTTGTATCTGTTGAGGTTTGTTATGCCACCTAGTATGTGGTCGATTTTAGAGAATGTTCCATGTGGAGCAGATAAGAAGAAATATTCTTTTGTGTTTGGATTGAATGTTCTATAAATATCTGTTAACCCCAGTTGAGAAAACTTGTTAGGTCTTTTGTTTCTTTGTTGAGTTTCTGATTTGTGGTCCTATCTAGTGTTGAGAGTGGTGTATTGGAAGTCGCCCACTATAAGTGTGTGAGGTTTTATATGAGCTCTGAGTTTTAGTAGTGTTTATTTACAAATGTGTGTGACTTTAAATTAGGGGCATAGATGTTCAGATATGAAACTTTATGTTGATGGATTTCCCCTTTGATGAATACGAAATGACCACCTTCATCTCTTTTGAATAATTTTGGCTTGAAGTCTAACTTGTTAGATATTAAGATAGCCATGCTTGCTTGCTTCTTGGTTCCAATTGAGTGGAAGATCATTTCCCAACACTTTACCCTGAGGTAATGTCTATCTTTGAAGCTTGGATGTGTTTCTTGTATGCAGCAGAGGATGGATTCTGTCTTCGTATCCATTCTGTTAGCCTGTGTCATTTTATAGGTAAGTTAAGACCATTAATGTTGAGGGTGAGTAAGGACCATTGATTGTTGATGCTTGTTTGTTTTAGGTTTGTTGTTGTCAGTGGTATTGTGAATATATTTGTTCTGATTTACCCATGGTTTCTGGTGTAGTTGGATTATCTGTTGCCTACCTTTTTTGTGGGCATATTTACCTTCCTTAGGTTGGAGCTTGTAGATAAGTATTGGGAAAATCTGGTTTTGTCATTAAATATCTTGTTTTATCCATCTATAGTGATTGAGAGTTTTGCTGGGTATAGTAGCCTGGGCTGGCATCCGTGGTCTCTTAATACTTGTAGAACATCTATCCAGGAACTTCTGGCCTTGAGGGTTTCCATGGAGAAGTCAGGTGTAATTTTGATAGGTCTGCATTTATATGTTGCCTGTCCTATTTTCTTCGCTGCTCTTAATATTCTTTCATTATTCTATATGCTAGGTGTTTTGATTATTGTATGTCGAGGGGTCTTTTTTCTTTGGTCCAGCCTATTTGGGGCTCGGTATGCTTCTTATACTTTCATGGGCATGTCCTTCTTCAGATTTGGAAAGTTTTCCTCGATGATTTCATTGAATATGTTTTCGGCATCTTTGAGCTGGTCTTCCTCACCTTCCTCTATGCCTGTTATTCCTAGTTTTGGCCTTTTCACGGTGTCCCACATTTCCTGGATGTTTTGTGTAAAGGATTTGTTGGGTTTATGATTTTCTTTGGTCATTGAATCTATTTCTTCTAGTTTATCTTCTGCGCCTGAGATTCTCTCTTCTGTCTCTTGATTCTGTTGGCTATGCTTGAGTCTGTACTTCCCAATTTTTTGCCCAGTTTTTCTATTTCCAGCATTCCTTCAGTTTGTGTTGCCTTTATTTTCTCTTTTTCAGTTTTCAAGTCTTGAACTTTTTCTTTCACCTGCTTAATTGTTTTGTCTTGGCTTCCTTTACTTTCCTTAAGGAATTTGTTCATTTCTTCCACTTTTTTGTTTGTTTTTTCCTCCATTTTTTAAGCGATTTTTCTCACATTTTCATTGAGGGCCTCTACCATTTTTATGAAGGTAATTTTTAAGTTGTTCCCTTCTGCTTCTTCTGCTTTGTTGTTGTGTTCTGTTCTACTTGGTGGAGATTCCCTAGAATCTGGTGGTGTCATGCTTGTCTTTCTTTTGTTAGGTATTTTCTTGCATTGCTGTCTTCCCATAGCTTCTTCCAGTAGATGTTGTATGGGTCTCGCCTCTCTCTATGGTACTTCCCTGATGGGCTTATGTGGGTCAGAGTTTCAATATCTGTAGCTCTGGGTGGTCCAAGCTCTATAGGAGGTCTCTCCAGGGATGGGGTCAGGGATGAGTGTCCAGTAGAAGATGCCTGTAGAAACTCAGAGTGGTCCCGCATAGATAGGCAGGTCTTTAGGAGGGGCCCATGACTCCAGCAGAGGACTGGATGTGGGGTCAAAGACCAAGCTGGTGGAAATTATGCATGGTCCCGCGTGGATATGCAGGTCTCCTGTGTTCAGATTTGCTACGAGAAGTTCCCCGAACTAGTGTGAACTCTAGCCAATGGCTCTAGCCCATGGCTGGCAGAAGAGGACAATAGCTGGCCTGGTATGTGGGAGGTTTCTACACTGGTAGTGGGATCTCAGTGGGAACTGGCACTCTCTGCCTTAGGCCTCTTTCTTTATCAGAGGCCCTGCTTTGGGGGTCAAAGATCTTGCCTGTGTGAATTTAGAGTAGACCAGCAGAGATAGGCAGATCTCTGGGAAGGGCCCGGGACTCCATCAGATGACTGGTTGTGGGGATCAGAGACCAAGCAGGTGGAAATTACAGTTGTTCTGTGTGGATAGGCAGGTCTCCTTGTTCAGAGTTGCTCTGGGAAGTCCCGAAGTAATGTGGACTGTTGGCTCTACCCTCTGTCCCAGTGCTCAACCAGAGTGGAAGGATAGTGGGCAGGGTAGGGCACATTGTATGGGGGGGCAGGCTCGCGGTGGTGATGGGTGTGGGTGTATCAGAGCTCCAAGGATGCTCTGGATGGGGACAGGACACATGAGCAGGGGGATCAGGGTGTTGGGGGGGTGGTTATAGGGGAGAGGCTGGCCCAATTGGGCCCAGACTCACCTCTAGCCAATGGCTGGTGGAAGAGGACAAAGCCTGGGCTGGTACTCAGGATGTTTCTGTACTGATAGTCAGATCTCAGTGGGAACTAGCACTCTCTGCCTGAGGCCTCTTTCTTTAGCAGAATCCCTGCTTTGGGGGTCAAGGATCTTGCTGGAGGGAATTTAGAGTGTACCAGCAGAGATAGGCAGATCTCTGGGAAGGGCCCGGGACTCCTGCAGATGACTGGAGGTGGCTGTCAGAGACCAAGCAGGTGGAAATTGCAGGTGGTCCAGCATGGATAGGCAGGTCTCCTTGTTCAGAGTTGCTCCAGGAAGTCCCCGAAGTAGTGAGGAGCTACTATTTCTAAGATACCAATGACTCCAATTTTAAAAAGATTAGCTGAAAACCTGTGTGGTTGAAACAGACATATTTAACATAAGATAAATTATAGGCACTAGAACAGCTGGTACAGAAACAGCTAAATGCTCATCAAACTGAAGAATCAACCAGTTCTTATACTTAAAATCTGCCTGTATACTTCAAAAAATATTGACTTCAGAATGGAAATGGGGATATGAGTTAAATTAGTAAAATATTTTGCTTTTGTTTCCAATGGAGTAGAAAGACTATGGAAATAATCAAGGTTGACAAAGAATACATACAACCAGGAGAGGTGTCTTGATTAGGAGAGGCAATATTTTTTCAAACTTGGTCATTCAATACAAACTAACAAAGAAGATGAACAATCACTTTTTACTTTATCAGATATACTCTGACAAAAAGGGGAACTTCCAAAAGTTAGAGTTGTGTCAGTCTCGTTTGTGACTTTCAAAAAGAATAAAAGTATCAACTAATGAATCTGAAGACCATTGGATAAATGAGACATCTGAAGCAGAAGGGAGAATCATCCAGAAGAAATATCCCAAGAACAAAAATAAATTAATGTAATCATACAACCCTTTTCCAAAAGGATAAATCTTATAAATCATCCAAGATGCTTTTCTGCTATTTTATACAGACATATAAGACAAATGGTCTTTTTGTAGTCCCAATTCAATTAAAAATTAAAGTTGACTTTGGCGTTGGAGCACGGATCTCTCCTTCCCTAACACAAGCATGCTTGTTAACAGTAAATTCAAAATCTCTGTCTCATGTCAGAAGAGACACCTGGTCTGGGCAGAACAGCAGCAACAACAACAACAAAATAAAAACAAAAACAAAATTAAAAAACTCTTCTATTGCCAATTTTCAAAATTCCTTTGGTTTCATTTTGGCTCTTTAAAACTGCTCTTAAGATGTAAATTTACGAGAGGTGAGTCTGGGCCCAATTGGGGCTGCCTGTCCCCTACAACCTCTTTTCCTCCCTCCCCCGCCTGAACTCCCTGGATTGGCCCCTGATCCTGCTGCTCCTGTCTCTGGTCCCCATCAAGAGCTCTGATACACCCCCACCCATCCCCACCTCCAGCCTACCCCCCCTACCCGGTGCCCTACCCCACCTAAGGTCCTGCAGCTCTGGTTGAGCACTGGGACAGAGGGTGGAGCCAATAGTCCACCCTAATTCAGAGACTTCTCTGAGCAACTAGGAACAAAGGAGACCTGATTATCCATGCGGGACCACCTGTAATTTCCACAGGCTTGGTCTCTGACCCCGCCTCCAGTCCTCTGCTGGAGTCCCGGGGCCCTCCCAAAGATCCGCCTATCTCTGCAGGTCCACTCAGAGTTTTGGCGGGCAAGATCCTTGACCCCCAAATCCGGTAACTGCCAAAGAACGAGGTCTCAGCAGAGAGAGCAAATTTCCAGTGAGATCCCACTACCCTGCAAAACCTTCTCAAGTTCAAGCTCAGCACTTGTCCTCTTCTGCCAGCTATTGGCCAGAGCTATTGGCCAGAGCTATTGGCCAGAGCTATTGGCCAGAGGACCACTGTGAATACCTGCTGGCATCTTCTTCTGGATCCTCATCCTTGACCCCATCCCTGGATCCCTGTCTGCTGAGAAACCTCCTAGAGAGCTTGGACCACACAGAGCTACAGATATTGAATCTCAGATCCACATAAGCCCATTGGGGAAGTACCATAGAGAGAGGGAAGAGACACGCACCAACACCTACTGGAAGAAACTATGGGAAGAAGGCAATATAAGAGAACACCTAACAACAGAAAGACAAACATGACACCATCAGAATCTAGGGAATCTACACCAACTAGAATGGAACACAACAACAAAGCAGAGGAAGCAGAAGGGTAAGACTTAAAAATCACCATCATAAAAATGATAGAGGCCCTCAAAGAAGATGTGAGAAAATCCCTTAAAGAAATGGAGGGAAAAAAAGTGGAAGAATCACCATCATAAAAATGATAGACGCCCTCAAAGAAGATGTGAGAAAATCCCTTAAAGAAATGGAGGAAAAAACAAACAAAAAAGTGGAAGAAATGAACAAATTCCTTAAGGAAAATACAGAAAGCCAAGAAAAAACAATTAACCAGGTGAAGGAAACAGTTCAACACTTGAAAACTGAAATTGAGAAAATAAAGGCAATACAAACAGAAGGAAGGCTGGAAATTGAAAAGCTGGGCAAAAAATCGGAAACCAAGGACACAAGCATAACCAATAGAATTCAAGAGATGGAAGAGAGAATCTCAGACGCAGAAGATAAACTAGAAGAAATAGATTCATCGACCAAAGAAAACCATAAATCCAACAAATCCTTAACACAAAATATCCAGGAAATGTGGGACACCATGAAAAGGCCAAACCTAAGAATAATAGGCATAGACGAAGGTGAGGAAGCCCAGCTCAAAGGTGCTGAAAACATATTCAACAAAATCATTGAGGAAAACTTTCCAAATCTGAAAAAGGACATGCCCATGAAAGTACAAGAGCATACCGAACCCCAAATAGGCTGGACCAAAGAAAAAAGACCCCTCAACATATAATATTCAAAACACCTAGCATACAGAATAAAGAAAGAATATTAAGAGCAGCGAAGGAAAATGGACAGGCAACATATAAAGGCAGACCTATCAAAATTACACCTGACTTCTCCATGGAAACCCTCAAGGCCAGAAGGTCCTGGATAGATGTTCTAAAAGTATTAAGAGAACACGTATGCCAGCCTAGGCTACTATATCCAGCAAAACTCTCAATCAATATAGATGGAGAGAATAAGATATTTAATGGCAAAACCAGATTTTCCCAATATGTATCTACAAATCCAGCCCTACAGAAAGTATTGGAAGGAAAACTCCAACCCAAGGAAGGTAACTACGCCCACAAAAATGTAGGCAACAGATAAACCAACTACACCAGAAACCTAGGGTGAAAAAGAACAAATATATTCACAATACCACTGACAACAACAAACCTAAATCAAACAAGCATCAACAATCAATGGACCTTACTCACCCTCAACATTAATGGTCTTAACTCACCTATAAAAAGACACAGGCTAACAGAATGGATACGAAGACAGAATCCATCCTCTGCTGCATACAACAAACACATCTTAGCTCCAAAGATAGACATTACCTCAGTGTAAAGGGTTGGGAAAAGATTTTCCAATCAAATGGAAATAAGAAGCAAGCAGGCGTAGCTATCCTAATATCTAACAAGTTAGACTTCAAACCAAAATTAGTCAAAAGAGATGACGACAGTCATTTCATATTCATCTCAGGAGAAATCCATCAACACAAAGTCTCAATTCTGAACATCTATGCCCCTAATACAAAGTCACCCACATTCGTAAAAAGAAACACTACTAAAACTCAAAGCTCATATAAAACCTCACACACTTATAGTGGGAGACTTCCAATACACCACTCTCAACACTAGACAGGACCACAAATCAGAAACTCAACAAAGAAACAAAAGAATTAACAGAAGTTATGTCTCAACTAGGGTTAACAGACATCTATAGAACATTCCATCCAAACACAAAAGAATATACCTTCTTCTCTGCTCCACATGGAACCTTCTCTAAAATCGACCACATACTAGGAGACATAACAAACCTCAACAGATACAAGAGAATAGGAATAATCTCCTGTACCTTAAAAGACCACCATGCTTTAAAATTGGAATTCAACAACAACACAAATAGCAGAAAACCTGCAAACTTATGGAAACCGAACAATGTGCAATTGCAGCACTCCTGGGTGAAAGAAGAAATAAAGAAAGAAATTAAAGACTTTCTAATATTCAACGAGAATGAGGATACAACATACCCGAACTTATGGGACACCTTGAAAGCAGTGCTACGAGGGAAGTTCATTGCACTAAGTGCCCATATGAAGAAAACACAGGATAGTCACATAAAAGAATTAACAGCCCAACTGAAAACCTTAGAACAGAGAGAAGTGAATTCACCCCACAGGAGTAGACACCAGGAAATAATCAACTTGAGGGCTGAAATCAACAAAATAGAAACCAGGAAAACAATACAAAAAAATCAATGCAACAAAGAGTTGGTTTTTTGAGAAAATCAACAAGATAGACAAACCTTTATCCAAATTAACGAAAAAGCAGTGACAGAACATGCAAATTAACAAAATCAGAAACAAAATGGGGAACATAACAAAAGACACAGAGGAAATCCAGACAATTTTCAGGTCATACTTTGAAAACCTGTATTCCACAAAAATTGAAAATTCAAAGGAAATGTACAAGTTTCTGGATAACTATCACTTACCAAAATTAAATCAAGAACAGACAAACAACTTAAATAGACCTATAACCCACAATGAAATAGAAGCAGTCATCGAAAGCCTTCCAATGAAAAAAATTCCAGGGCCAGATGGATTCAGTGCAGAATTCTACCAGACATTCAAGAAGAACTAATACCACTACTCTTCAAACAGTTCCACAAGATAGAAACAGAAGGTTTATTGCCAAACTCTTTTTATGAGGCCATAATAACTTTGGTACCCAAACCTCACAAAGACATAACTAAGAAAGAAAACTACAGACCAAAATCCCTGATGAACATCGATGCAAAAATACTCAATAAAATACTGGCAAACCGAATTCAAGAATACATCAGCGAAATCATCCACCATGACCAAGTAGGCTTCATCCCTGGATTGCAGGGATGGTTTAACATACGAAAATCTATCAACGAGATCCACCATATAAACAAACTGAAAAAGAAAAAACATATGATTATCTCCCTAGATGCGGAAAAAGCCTTGGACAAAATTCAACACCCTTTCATGATAAAGGTATTAGAGAGGTCAGGGATAACAGGAACATACATAAACATAATAAGAGCAATATACAGCAAACCAACTGCCAACATCAAACTCAATGGAAAGAAACTTAAGCCAATTCCTCTAAAATCAGGAACAAGACAAGACTGTCCTCTCTCCCATATCTCTTCAATATTGTACTAAAAGTTCTAGCTAAAGCTATAAGACAACAAAAGGAGAACAAGGGCGTCCAAATTGGAAAGGAAGAAGTCAAACTGTCTCTATTTGCAGATGATATGATAGTTTACATAAGCGACCCAAGAAACTCTACCAGGGAACTCCTACAGCTGATAAACACCTTCAGCAAACTAGCAGGATACAAGATAAACTCAAAAAAATCAGTAGCCCTATTTTTTTCAGACGACAAAGAGGCAGAGAAAGAAATCAGAGAAATATCACCCTTTACAATAGCCAGAAGCAACATAAAGTATCTTGGTGTGTAGCGCCTGCGCTACAATCTGTTCCACGAATCAGGTGAAGGCCTAGAGATTAAAATAAAGACAAGACAGTGGGTTATTCGTTCAATGGCAAAGTTGGAACACCAAATGCTGAATGCCGTTTATTGAGGGGCAAGAACGGGCTTAAATACCGACTTATAGCACAGTGGAAAATACAGGAATTTTTGGCTTAGCTCCTCCCTGTATTGTCATGAGGTATGGTTGTCACAGGGTGTGTCATGAGGTGTGTTGTCACAAGATGTGTTGTCACGAGGTGTGATATCAAAACGGGAAGAGTACCAACAACAGCCTTGGAGCAAGGAGTTCCCCCCAACAGCTTCAGGCTAGCTCAAGGTGCCTTGGGGTCCTACATTGGTGTAATGCTTACCAAACAAGTAAAAGACCTATATAATAAGAACTTTGTGATTCTAAAGAAAGAAATTAAAGAAGATACAAGAAAATGGAAAGATCTCCCATGCTCTTGGTTAGGTAGGATAAACATAGTAAAAATGGCAATCTTCCCAAAAGCAATCTACAGATTCAATGCAATCCCCATTAAAATCCCACCACAATTCTTCACCGACCTTGAAAGGATAATAATCAACTTTATATGGAAAAACAAAAGACCCAGGATAGCCAAAACAACCCTATACAATAAAAGAACGTCAGGAGGCATCACCATTCCTGACTTTAAGCTCTACTACAGAGCTATAGTTCTAA
The DNA here is from genome assembly GCF_943737965.1 of Phodopus roborovskii. Lineage (NCBI taxonomy): Eukaryota > Metazoa > Chordata > Mammalia > Rodentia > Cricetidae > Phodopus > Phodopus roborovskii. Next base: position 82,036 of record NW_026125170.1, on the reverse strand, counting down.
AAACAGCCTGGTATTGGCATAAAAATAGACAGATAGACCAATGGAATCTAATTGAAAATCCTGATATTAATCCACGCACCTATGAAGACCTAATTTTCGACAAAACAGTTAAAATTATACAATGGGGCAACAACAGCATCTTCAACAAATGGTGCTGGCACAATTGGATGAGGGTGTGTAGAAGACTGCAGATAGACCCATGTCTGTCACCATGCACAAAACTCAAGTCCAAATGGATCAAAGACCTCAACATCAATCCAGCCACAATGAACCTCTTAGAAGAGAAAGTAGGAGGTACCCTAGAACAAATTGATATAGGAGACCGCTTCTTGAATATAACTCCAGGGGCACAGACACTGAAAGAAACAATTAATAAATGGGACCTCTTCAAACTTAGAAGCTTCTGTAAGGCAAAGGATATAGTTGACAAGACCAAATGGCAGCCCACTGACTAGGAAAAGATTTTCACCAATCCTATATCCGACAAAGGGCTGATCTCCAAAATACACAAAGAACTCGGGAAACTAGTCAACAAAACACCAAATAACCCTATTAAAAAATGGGGTACAGAACTGAAGAAAGAATTCTCAATAGAGGACATCAAAAAGGCTGAAAGACACTTAAGAAAATGCTCCACATCCTTAGGTATCAGGGAAATGCAAATCAAAACAATTTTGAGATACCATCTTACCCCTGCCAGAATGGCTAAAATTAGAAACACAGTGATGACTTATGTTGGAGAGGATGTGGAGAAAGTGGAACACTCCTCCATTGCTGGTGAGAGTGCAAACTCATGCAGCCATTTTGGAGATCAGTATGTCGGTTCCTCAGGAAAATGGGAATTAGTTTACCACAGGACCCGGCAATCCCACTCTTAGGCATATACCCAAAGGATTCACATCCATGCAACAAAGACATTAGTTCAACTATGTTCATAGCAGCACTATTTGTAGTAGCAAGAACCTGTAAGCAACCTAGATGCCTCTCAATTGAAGAATGGTTAATGGAGATGTGGCACATCTACACAATGGAATACTCCTCTGCAGAAAAAAATAATGGAATCTTGAAATTCGCAGGCAAGTGGATGGCACTTGAAGAAACCATCCTGAATGATGTAACCCAGTCACAAAAAGAGGAACACAGTATGTACTCACTCATATATGGATTTTATAACTAGATCAAATGATCACCAGCCTATAATTCACATCAGCAGAGGAACTAGGATACAAGTTGTATTCTAAGAAATTCATATAAAGTCCCTCACAGAACTGGGAAGGGACAAGTCCCCCAGAGCTCAGGTGAAGTGGGGGAGGACAGCGAATGGAGAGAGAAGTAGGAGAAAATGAGGGGGAGGAGAGAAAGGCATGTGTGACCAGGAGGATTGAGCCTGGTTAGGAATGGAAGATAGGAAAGAGAGAGAGAGAGAGAGACAGAGACAGATAGAGAGAGAACATAAAAGAGGGAGCCAATATTGGTTTGAAGATAAAGTTGAACACAAAGAAAGGTCGAGAGAACTACAAGACTGCTCCCAACTAACAATCTCAGCTTCCGTGGAAAGGCTATCATAAATGCCCTTCCTGGAGAGTGAGATCAACAACTAACTTCTCCATGGAGCCCTCAACTAATACCTGTTGAAAATAGGAGCAAACACCCATACATAAACACTGAGTCGAACTAGAACCCAGAAACAGATGGAGAGGACAAGACCATGCGGTAGAAGCACATAGAGACAGCTTACCTGAACAAGGAGGAGCTAAGGGCCACTAGACTGACAGCTAGGAAGCCAGCAGGGGACTGACTCGGGTCCCCCTGAATATGGGTCTCTGCCAGAAGGTCTGAGCAGGCTAAGAGACCTCAGACAGTGGAGCCAGGATGTATCCCTGGTGCACAAAGGACTTTGCAAACATATCCCCCATGGAGGGATAACTGTCTTATTCTAGAGACAGGAGAGAGGCCCTAGTCCCTACTTCACAGCACCTGTCAGATCTACATGACCCCAACTGGATGGCACGCCCCTACATATGGAATTGTAGTGGGGGGATGGGAGGGGAGGGTGTTTAGAGTGCATGTGAGAGGGCAGAGAGGGTAAAAGGGAAGGAAGGAGGGAGGGAGGGCTAGAGGGGAGGGATAGAGGGGAGGGAGGGATGGAGGGAGAGGGAACTGGGATCGACATGTAAAATAATAAATTAAAAAAAAATGCGTTTACTCCAAAATTTAACTTGAATAACAAGTTACTGGGGAAAAGGATTTCTATTTTTGTTTCCACAGAAAATGAAAAGATGTGGATTCCTTCCAGACTAATGTGGTTTGATCACGCCAAACTGCCTGAAACAGAGTACAAGCTGATCCTACATTCAAAACACCTGGATAAAGCAGCCTGACAGACTACAGCTAGGATATCTGAATCTTCTTCGAATCCCCCCAAGACAGCACCCCTTACCAGCAGGAAATAGTTTGGAAAGAACGACGTACAAATTCCCAAATATTGTGTATAAATGTTTGTTTTCATTTAATTGGACTTTGTTATATAAAATTAAATAAAAAAATTATAAAAAAGATGTATATTTACCTCAAAGTTTATTATATATATATATATATATATATATATATATATATATATATATATAAGTTCTGTCATGATGTCATGATATTAATTGCTATATAGAGTAGTAGGTAATTCTAAATATATGTTTCATCTAGCTTCCCTCCTATATGTGATTTTGACCTTGAGACAGAAACAGATAAGTAGGAATCAAGTTTGTTTACCCTAATGAATTTAATAGATTGTGTTCCTTTAACCAAAGATCTGCCACATATGACACTTAAAATTTTTTGGTTTTCTACACTGAAGCATGACCATTCCTGTCAATGACCTTTGAAGTCTCTAAAAGAATGATGAGGCCCCACAAGTCAATTCTATCTGGATTGTGGTACTGCCAATAAGATGACAAATACCACCCAAAGGTCAGCTTTGTACTGGAAATTTCTCAGGACAATTTCTAGATGTTCAGCTATGATGTTTCACATCATAGCTAGGACTGAGAACAGTGCTACATTATCTTATCACAGTGACACTGAACAAAAGCTAGCTATTCCTGGATTTTATCATTATCTCAATTTTCTCAGACTCCCCTCAAAGTAGCTATTGCCCCCATACAACAGGAAGTAACTTTAAGACCATGACACCCAAATTCCCAGAAGTTGGAATGGGTGGTTTCTAGTCATTCTGATCATTACAAATGTTTATCATTGTTAGTGTAATTGGTTAAAAAGTTATTGCTAATTATTGTCAGGGAGGAAACTAACCAAAAAAATTAGATTCTAGGATCTCATTCTTAAAAGGGAAAAGTAGGATATAGAAATGATTTTTTAAAAAAGGTAAATGAATGAGCCTATTTTCAAACTGTAAATGAAACTACCATTTATTTTTACACTGATATGGATTTGTGTATAGTGATACAAATGTATGGTTATTTTGTTATACTATGTATATTCCTATTCTTGTTTAAGGTGATATACCTTTAAAGCTTGTTTAAAATTATAATATGAAGTTTTAAACATTGAAAGCTATCCAGGATAATTTGACAGATTAGTAGTTAATTGTCTATAAAAGTCAAACTTATAGTCATGTTAGGTATTTTTCAATGTGAAACAGATAATATTTTACATGTATAGATGGTCTTAAAATACTTCACAGACATACAGAATATGACATTTAAAATGTGTTAGTAGCAAGGCTTTTCATGAAAATAAAACATGTTTGCTCCTTGTAGCACAAGTTTTCTTCAAACGAGTATGATGGGTACTGAAGAAGCTCCATCTGCAGTTTGCTTAGAATGTGGCAAAACTAGGCATTTGTGCAAGAAGCTGCCTTTGCCTTGACTGTTCAGAGTATTCTGTACAAATTGGACAAATACGACATAAAAAAGGCAACTGGCAAATTTTTCTAAGAAATGGTAGTATAGTCCTTTAAAATGTCCTTCTTCACAAACACACAAAAAAAAATTCTATCTAATATTCTATGCTTGTAGGCTGAAGATGAATGCCTCAACATTACAAAAGAACCTTGGGGTGACTGTTCAGACAACCAGATATCTCTGTCATTTCCATAGATTTGGAAGTTGCTTGCTCCACAATTCCTGATATCTTAAATAATATTATAGTCTTATTGAGTCTCTGATGGGGTTAAAAATTAGATAGTTATATTTATAGTTTTTCTTAATTATTATAGAAATTAAATTAGTTACAAAACTTTGTATTCATGAAGAAAGGATAGATAATGGAGTATTTTCTCTGAATTTGCCAAATACTAATGGACTGGACATTGTGAATATATTTATTACTTGAAAATTGTTGTTATTTTATATAGTTTTATTTTATTAAAGTTAATACCTTTTCTTTTCATTTAGACAACACATGGAAATTTCTCTTATTGTACATAGTTTCGTTATACTATAATTAAAACCTTTGCTTTTTATTTAGACCAAAAGGGACAAATTTTACAGGAGATTTGTTCTGTTCACTGTGAGACCACCAATGGAGGAGATGATAGAGTTTTCTGGTGGACTCAGAGAAAAGCAGAAAAACAGACATAATTAGTAAGGGCATAAAATATTCTTGTTTTTTTTTTTTTTTCAATTATGGAAGGTGTCGAAAAGGGTGAGAAGATCATCTCTCCATTACTCTGTGGATCAATCAGGCTTATTTTCTAATATCTGGCTTACAAGCTTTATTGAATAATAAAACATAAAAATGCTGTGGTAAATATTCTTTCTAAATATATGGTATATGAAGAATGTATATAAAATTACCTTGAATGTATCCTTATGGATGTACAACCACTAGAGTTTTGTTTAAATACTGAATTGAAAAAAAGTGAAAAGTCAGTTAAAAATAATTGTTTGTTTAGTATTGTACACAAGCCATTAAATAACCATGATAAGAACTCTAGTTACTAGAATCCACCAGATCTTTAGATCTTTTTTGATCATAATTTCTTACCTTGTGTTTGTTTTCCACGCTATCTTCCACATCCAAGTATATGTTTAAAATGCCAAGTATTTTACAAACTTGGGGAAAAGGGTAGAATTCAAAGGCTATACATTGTTAGGCTGCAGGAATCTTTAGGATTAAGAAAGGATGATTTTGGTTGTTTTATGCTAAGATTCTTTAGAGAAGATGCAAGATCTGCCAAGCAAGCCCTTGACCAGTCAAGAAAAAATATAAATTACAAAAAAAAAAAAAAAAACAAGAAAGGAACTTAGCATTAGAAAATCTTCCTTCTCAGCCTGAAATCACACAAAGAAACTCCAGGTTCTACAGATCTCGATTAGAATGACTTCTTTCCTTCTCTCCATCCTATAAGGAAGATTTATTTAATAGATATGATTTACCATATATAGGTAGTTTGCTATTTCAAAAAAAAGAAAGTGTCAGTTTTTATATCCTGGGCAAGAACTGTATGAAGAAAAGTCAAATCCAACTTTCTAATATGAGTCCATACACTATGTACAAAATCTTCCTTTCTGCATGCTTATATGAACAGCATAGAATAAAAAGAGATTTAAAAGTATGCTGTCTTTGATATTGGACTCTGAGAATAGCCATAGCCTTTGTAATTCAACAAACTTTTGCTAGAGTTCATTAATCTGCAAGATAGATATGTAGTTGTGATCAAACCTGGAGAGACCCATTAGGAAGTTGCAGACTCTGGGTCTCCCTGAGAAATAGTGTGCTTCCTGCTATTTAGTGCTGATTCAATGTAGTATCCTAGTGCTGTGTTATCAAAGTGCTCTGTTCCAGAAGTTAGTTCCTCATTAGCATCCTGGGAAGTATAGTAGATACTGTTAAATTGAAAAAAAAATCTCATCTTCACACAGGTAAGATTTCATCTGATCTAAGCATGGGAACATTGGAGAGAGCTATATGATCACAATTGATTCTGAGAATAAGATAACCAAGAGTCAAGTATATAATATAAAACCAGGAAGGTCATATATACAAAAAGATTTCAATGCACATGTGTATTAAATGGATCAGTTTCAATAAAATATTTTTTAAATTTTGTTCTCTATTGAATAATTTCTAAGACATTTTTCATATTCATATAAGGGATATAAGGGATAAATTGATGATTCAAGAAAGTGAGGCAAATTATGATTGATAAACTACCCAAATGTCTGTTACTGATATACTACATGGCAGTAGCGACCTTTCAGAAATTGATTCTGTGTAGGCTGGCTCTAGTGGCTTTTCTCTACCAATGCAATAATATGGGAATAAGACACAATTTCTAGATGGTGTTGATGTTGGTATTTCTTTTCACTTCTATTTACTTTTTTGCATTTTGTCTTTCCATTTTTGTTTAAACTATCTCTCATGAGAAGCTCTTGTACTCAAAACTGAGGAACTTTGTCCACTAGCCTCTAGACGGCATAATCTTATGATGCCATCATGAGCATGTATGCATATGGACAGTTCCTCACTTGAGCTTTCAGATACAACCATAGATTTAGAGTTTCTGCATCATTTTCAGCTACAGAAATGATGACATAAGCACAGAATCCAAACACATGTCACTATATTCCCAGATTAAGCCAGTACACAAATGATATGTGTTGTTTTATATCACTAAATATGGGCAGAATTTTTAGAAAATAAGAGATGTATAAAAGAATATGGTGTTAAAGCTAATTTTTAAGACTGCATTAAAGAAATAATTTTCTTTATAATGGGTATATGTTGTCTAACATTATGCATTGCTACAGGTTAGCTTATACTTAGCAAATGATACAAACTATTTGCAATTATTTATTTAGGTATATTTTAGAAAGTATTATGTATTCTGCACCATTTCTATTTTGCTTTCAAACTAAGCAAACACAGAGAAACTTGAGATAGGAAGATAATTACATTAGTCATGATTTTCTAGGAAAATAGAACTTAGACAATGAATATATCATGGAATATTTTAGCATAGATTACAAAATAGTGGTCAGATAACAAGGGAATGTCTTCCTGAATGTTAAAGAATTATGGGTCTTCTAGGTGTTCAGCCCATGAGTATGTATGCCTCCACAGTCCTAATCTGATGCAGATTGCTAGAAATATCCCAGGAGAAATATTGGTTCTCAGTCCATATATAGCAATCAAAGAAGCAGCAAGGTTGTGATGGCAGAAACAGTAACAAGGATAGACTAGACAAGCTCATCATCTAGTACTTATGTTATCAGACAGAACACTGCTTGTTCTTCAGACTCTGTATGACTTGGAACCACAGGAAGAGTTTGCCCACTCTAGAGGAAGGTTTTGCCTTCCTCTCAATACTCTCACTGATTCATCCAGAGAGAGGCAAACTTCTCCTGTGATTTTAGAGGCAAAAAGGTTGACAATCAAGATTAATCATCACAATAATTAAAAAACCCAAATCTCAAACATAATATGGAAGTCTAACTTCAAAGGAAAAAAAGCCTGTTTTGGAGCTTAAGGTGGTGGAAACAGTGACTCTAGCGCGTGGTGTTTCCCTCTTTCTGTTATTACTTATTCTTTAAATTATGACTGTACTACATTATGAAAGAAAGTTTTGAGCCAACTTTCTCTGCTAATTTGGGAACACATTCTTTTTGTGAAGATAATTGAAAAATTACTTTTAAATAATAGACAATTATGTTAAACCTTATTGTGTTAATGCATAATTGAGGAAGTGTGTAACAAAAGACATTAGCTTTGTTTTAGAAAATTAAGGTAAGTTAAATATTTGATTGCACGAATATATTACCTCTTTGTATTTAAATACATCATTTTCCCATTCTAATTTTCAAAACATAAATGAGATCTTACAGTGTGTAGAGTTATCTAATACATGTGAAATCTAGGATGGCATTTCTTTACATTTTGTCTACTAATTTAATTTACTATTATAATCATATTAATCTAAACTTTAACCCATTATTACTTTTTATAATTCCAAAATGTCTTAAATATCTTAGAATTTATTGAGACTACTTAGTAGCCAAGAATTTTAATGCTTATTTTCCATAATAAACTTCTAGGCAACTCTCTGAAGCAGACATTTTTATTAATCCTAATGCTTAGAAATTGGTAGGTTCAGGTATAACGAGTACAAATACCTTCCTAAGGATAAGATTTCCTTGAACAAAGATGAGGCAAGTCTTTATGATTTTAAAAGCAATGTTTGGTATCCTTAGGTCTCAATGCTTCTTTTCATTTTGTCATTAATAAATATTGTAAGTATGTTTTAATTTTGTATTTTATTATTTCTGACTCCAAAGTCTGTCTCCAAAAGTCCATTTATGCACTAGGGATAAATACTGGTTCCACTGTTCCACTGTCAGAAGTCCCATAGACTGCCCGGACTCCTAACTGACACCCACATTCAGAAGGTTTGGTATGGTTCAATGCTATTTCCCTGTTTTACCAGTGGGATCCATGTGCTCCCACTTGGTTAGGTTGGCTGTTTCTGTGTATTTCCACAGCATGGTCTTGATCCCTTTGCTCATGCCTTCTCCCTCTCTACAACTGGATTCTTGGTGTTCAGCTCAGTACTTAGCTGTGGATGTGTGCTTCTGCTTCTATCAGTTACTGGATTAAGAGTCTAGGATAGCACTTAAGGTAGCCATCATTCTCATTATCGGGAAAGAGCATTTAATGTAGCCTCTCCACTAATGTTTAGATTCTTTGTTGGAGTCATTCTTGTGTATCTCTGGACATTTTCCCTGGTGTCAGATTACTCTTTAATCCTATAATGATGCCCTCTATTATGGTATCTCTTTTCTTGCTCTCCTCTTTTGTTCCCCAGACTCATCAGTCTTCCTCGTCCCTCAGGTTCTCTTCCCCTCTCCTCTTCCTCCTTCTCTTCCTCCTATTTTCCTCCCCCTACCCCAGTGCTCCCACTCCCAATTAACTCAGAAGATCTTGTCACTTTTCTGTTCTCTCTGGCACCATGTATGTCACACTTAGGATTCTTCTTGTTTCCTAGCTTCTTTGGAGGTGTAGATTGTAGACTACTAGTCCTTTGTTCTATGTCTAATATCCAGATATAGTGAGTACATACTATGCTTCTCTTTCTGTGGCTGGGTTACCTCACTTGGGATGGTTTCTTCTAGTTTCACCGATTTGACTGTGACTTTCAAGATTTTATTGGTTAATTTTTATTTTTTTCACTGAGTAGTACTCAATTATACAAATGTACCACATGTGCTATATCCATTCTTCAGTTGAGTGGCATCTAGGCTGCTTCCAGGTTCTGGCTATTACAGATAATACTGCTATGAACCTAATTGAACAGATGTCCTTGTTGCATGAAAGTGCAACTTTTGGGTATATTGCTGGATCTTTATGTAGACTCATTTCCATTATCCGAGAAACCACCATACTGATTCCAAAATGGGTATATGAGTTTTCACTCCCACCAACAATGGAGGGGTGTTCCCTTTTTTTCCCACAACTTCTCCAGCATAAAATGTCCTTGATGTTTTTTATTTTATTACTTCTGATGTGTATAAGATGGTTTGTCAGTTGTTTTGATTTGCATTTCCCTGATGGCTAACAATGTTGAGCACTTTCTTAAGTGTCTTTCTACCATTTTAGATTTCTCTAATGTGAATTCTCTACTTAGTTCTGTACTTCACTTTTTCATTGGATTATTTTGTGTTTTGGTAACTAGCTTCTTGAGTTCTTTGTGTATTTTCAAAATCAGTCATCTATCAGATGTGGAGTTGGTAAAATAATTTTCCCATTCTGTAGGCTGTCATTTTGTCTTGTTGACTGTGTCTTTTTTGCCTTACACAGCATCTCAGTCTCAGGAGGTCACATTCAATAATTGTCAATCTCATTTTTTTGCAACTGGAATTGTTCATCAAGTGATCTCCTGTATCAATTTGTTTAAGGTATCTCCCACTTTCTTTTCTAAGAGGTTCAGTGTGTTTGGACTTATCTTGAAGTCTTTCATACATTTAGACTTAAGTTTTGTGCATGGTGATAGATAAGGGTCCATCTGTAATCATCTACATGTTAGCATCCAGTTATGCCAGCACTAATTGTTGGAGATGCTTTCTTTTTTCCATTGTATAAGTTTAGCTTCTTTGTCAATAATCAGGTGTTTTTAGGTGTGTGGTGATGGAAGATGCAATTCTGTAAATATATTTCTCATACTGGTTTAATGAATAAAGCACTGTTGGCCAATAGGAAAGCAAGATAGGCGGGACTAGGAGACGAGGAGGGAAGAGGAAGTAGGAAGGAGAGTCAAGATGGAGAGTCTGGAGGGAATAGAACCGCCATTCCTCTGCTCTCAGTAAGACCACGTGGAAATATATAGAAATGAGTTAATAATTAAGATAGAGCTAGTGGATAAGAAACAAGTACCTAGGCCAACAGAATTGTATCTAATACAGAGTCTCTGTGTATTATTTGGGGCTGGCGCAGGGGCGGGACAAAACTGGCAGCTGACAGAAAAACCATACTCCTTACAGTGTGGATTAACATTGAGGTTTTCAATTATATTCCATTGGTCTACCAGTCTGGTTTTGTGCCAATACCAAGCTGTTTTCATTCCTATAGCTCTATAGTAGATCTTTAAGGCAGGTATGGTGATGCTTCCAGAAGTTTCTTTATTGTATTGGGTTGTTTGGACTATCCCAAGTTTTTTGTTTTTCATAGAGATCCACCACTGACAGGGCAGTGTAGATAGTCTTTGAGCCACTGCAACAAATTCTTTATAATTTAAACAACTGTGGGTGAATTTGTCTTTTTCTTCATTAACTAAGTCCTGTGTGACTAGAACAATTCTAAAAATTTCTAATGTAGCCTGGAAGAATTAATATACATAATTGATATAAAATGGCTCATGATATGAGAAATAAAAATGCCTTCATAGATGATTGCTAATACTGTTCTGTGCAATCACATCGATATTTAACCTTTTGAAAGATATTGAAGTTATTTTACAATTCCTCAGTTATTTCATGGCTGTATATTATCTGATTAAACTACCGAATATAGGAATTTCAGCTATTATTTATTTCTTATTAGTAATACATCACAATAAATTTTATTATCTTCTTTCTTTTAAATGCTTCTGTTATAACTCATTTACTCATTGTATTTGCTAAATAGTGATCTTTGTTAAATAAATTTGTATGTTTTGGCTCCTGAAAAAAAAAAAATCTTGTTTCACTTGTTAATACATTGCACTGTTGCTTCGTATACATTGAATAATGTATTTAGCTTTCATTTATTGTTTTAAATATACAATCAAAATATCTTAAGTAATTGAGGAAAATATAGGTTTCATCATTTACTTTAAGAACTCAAAATCTAACTTACCACAATATAGTTACAAATAGAACCATATTTTATACAAAAGGATTTATAAAAAGCAAATTATAAAAAAAATAATTTGTTGGTGCCTTCTTTGGCAAGATTTATTTTTTGACCTTGTGTCTTCTATGTCATAATAAGTCTCATGGTTTTAGAAATTTTGATAAGCCAAGGCACACTGTAAGCTATTATTTTTTTTTACTCCCTATACTCCCAGGTAGCATGGAACACATGATGAACATTGCTGTTTGACAAAGTTCCGTAATTTCCACATGGCAGACCACACACCTGTAGCATATTTTAACTTTGATTTTTAATAATTCTCAATATTAATACCTTTCTCTTTGGGAAATTTTGTGTGGGATTTAGTGAAGGATAAATGTGTACAATGGCAGCCTCTCTAAACAAATAATTCTTTGGAGAAGCCCTGACATGATTGAGACTGAAATCCTATTGTGACTTTCTAATTACACATTATCCCAAGTATTAAGTGCCTACAATTCACAACCAGAGGTTGAGGACATTAAGGACAAGAGTTCAGTAAATAAGTACAGATAAATCAGGTGTTTGTAAGTATGTTCTGTGGCAGGACAACCTTAGCAGATCCCATGACAGGTGAGATACAACAATGCCATATAGGGAGAATTTACTTGGGAAGTTTTACTAGGTAAAAGGAAGGAAGTGACCAAAGGGAAGGGAGGGAGGAAGAGAGAACAGAGAAAGAGAGGCAGGGAAAAAGAGAGAGAGATCTGTCTGCTTCTTCAGAGGAATGGCTGAAAGAGAGAGGAAGTAAGTGAAGCTTGCCTCTTAAAGGAACTTTTCACAGCTGTATACAGAGTCAGGGTATTGCTTGCCATTATGAAAAGCTGATTCACTCTGACTGGTCCCCAAAGAGAAGGACCAGATTTGCCTTGATGGGGACCTTCTTCCCTTTTTCATTTACTTAAAAATGTGAGGAATTAGGCAATGCAGGTTAGGGGAATGAGGGCCTCGAATTCTCTAAACTGCTTCCTGCTGACTTTGCAGGGTGTTGACCATCTTTGGGGGGCCTGAGAAATCAGGGGTCCTGGCCAGTTCCTTGGGTCATTGCACTATGGCCAAGACTACTTGGAACTGTCTAGTGTCTCTTGGACCTGGAGAGAGTGCTAGCAAAGCAGAGGACAAGATTAAGTTGAGGGGAATTTTTTTTCTTAGCTTTTAGTAATTGAGGGAGGGGAAGATGAAAGGGAGCATCTGACTTGTTCTGGGTGAAGCAAAGATAACCACCTGGAGCTTACAATAATTCATTGAGTTTCTGAAACCTACACTTTAAACATATTAGCATTTTTTCTGTTTGTTTCTTCTTCTTTTTTTTTTTTCTTCCTTTCTTTCTTTTTTTTTTTTTTTTTTTTTTTTTTTTTTTTTTTTCTGTTTGTAATGTCTTTGTAATTCACATTATAGAAATGGCAGCATACTCATGCCAGAAATGATTTTTGGTTGAAAAAAACACCCATTTTTTTTTCTGGAAAACTGTGACAGCTGTGTTTAGCACAATTAAAAGCACCTGTGAAGGCCATAGTTGCACAATCACAGAGAATTTAAGATTGATCTCGTAGTTATGACTGTACAGTGGTACTGTATTGTGTTTTGTACTCTGTCCAAGTTGAATTATTAGCTTATAAGAATGTCATTCATTACTGTTAAGGCGATGAACTTTTGGAGTCTTAATATAACAGTAGTATTGTCTTTGTCAGCATTTAAGCCTTTCAATACTCAGACCTCCAAAACTTGCATTTATACACCTTTTAGTTACTTTCTTCAGATCTTATGCTTTCATGTCCTTACATAAACTTAAAACAGGTTAGACCCTAAAACATTGTCAGATCCTCACATCTGGAGCTTCACTATCATTACTTGAATTAAAATTAAAGCACCTATTCCTTCCCCATCTTCATAGCTTCACCTTTAACACTTAGGAGACACAAATGATTGGTTGCTGAGGGAAATCACTGATGAGTAAGATCCTTTAAATGAAGAAATGGTAAGAAGTTATACTGAAATATGTTTTGTGAGTGTATCTTTTTTCTGAGCCTGGTAACAAGGGACATTAATATTGTCTCTAGGAGAATAAGGCTTGTGATTTGAATTTTACACATAGAACTGAGAAGACAGCTGAAGTCTTGGCTGCTACTTTTAAGCTGGCAAACCTACTCATTGTCAAAAGAAGGATAAAATTTTACCTGAATTAATGATTGAAAATAATAGAGACTTACTCGTTTGCTACCAAGATAACCACCCTTTATTATATGTGGTCACCAAAGGTAACATCCTTCTTCTTCTGTTAACTCTAAGCTTGCCAGGCTTTAGAAGATCCTGTGGATTAGGGTTTTGTAGCAAGACCAGCCTACATTTCCCTTAGGCAATTTGGGACAGCCAATTCACCATTGTCCTTTCGTCAACAGTCTGAAGAGCTTCTTTGCAGCAGTTGAGCTTAAAGGTTGATGTGTTTAATGGCTAGTGATGTCATTTATGAAGGAAGTTGCTGATGATGATATTTCTCTGCCCATCCATCTTCCTTGGAGGACACAGAGGTGCTGCCAAGAGCTGGCATTTCTATTACAAAAAGCTTTTTAATAAAACATTTTAAATATGATATTCTGCAGATCTCTAAAAATTTCAGTACTATCTGTCTATGGTGTGTATATGGAAACATACAGGGAACTAGGTAAGGTTTATCCATATAAGTAATTGAATCAGTACTTAACATGACTACAATAACACTAGCACAGGATATGTCTAGAGAGCTTCAATCAAGCTGATAGGTTGTGAAGGGATATTTTACCATGAGTCCTCCAGCTTGACTGTAACTAGTTTCACCTTAGCAGGTAAGATTCATGGTTGTGAAGGTCAAATAAGTAAAGAAAATTTTCTTTTTTCAGTAAAAGTTCAAAACTATAAGGGAAGATCACACACTATGGGAAGCAATTTTAGTTTACACCAATTAATTTAATTTTGCTTTGTTAGGTCACTGTTATAAACAGCTTACAGAAAAAACAGAGTGATGTAAATCTCTAAGTTAGCTATTGTTAACCTGCAGAGAACTTTATAACCTTAAATTTTTGTCCCCACTTAAAAGTTCATACCAATTTAAAATATTTTATACTTATTGCTTTTAGGAGATACAATGGACAGAGCTTGTTAATACTATTTAAAAGAGCTCATTGTGTTTGTTTAACACATTCATTTAAATTGTAGTTCTAGGTACACATACATGCAGTTAAGTTACACACATATTTACACAGAAAATTAAAGCTATATACAGGGAGTTAAGGGTAGCTTACATTCACATATATAGAGTTAAATCCAATCACATGCATTTATACATTTAAATGCCACATGAAAATATTACACGAGTTGAGTAAATTAAAATAAAGTGAAAACCAGTGAGTGTTAAACAGGATGAAAGGAAAAGCTACCAGTGAACAAGAAAGTTTATTGTAGGTGGGAAAGGGCAGGTCTATTGTAGGTTGCACAGGTGGATAGAGTTTCTACATTACGTGAGTGCTTGTTGGGCTTTGCCAAACACACCATTATGCAAACACACCACATGCTATAGGGTCAGTTTAAGAGGAAATTGGAGATAAATAAGTAAAAGGCAAAAGAAAATAAATAAAAGGCAAAGACAATGAGTTAATTCTGCCTATCAAGTGCTTTTAAAGGCAGAGGCTGGGCTAGGCTGCAGGTACCAAGGAGGGTAGAACCATGTTCTGGGATCACTTGGGCCACACCTTCACCTGGAGGGGAGTCAGGGACAAAGAAGCACCCACTCAGCTGAAGCAAGCCCTTAGTAAAAGTCTAGGAAATCAAGTGGTCAACCTTAGTAATGATGGCAGCTAAGTCATATGATCTGTCTTGCCCTTACTAAAGAGAGCAATTTAGTATATCTTTAACTCAAAAAAAAAAATGGCAGCAATCCATAAATCCATATGATCATCCTTAGTAAAGATTGAATTTAAATCACATGTTACCAAGACTTACATGAAGGATCCAGGCATTCATGATCAAATGTATGTGGCCATACCCTACACACATCTTTTTTCATACATATGAAACAGAGAGGAAACAAAAACTCTTCTCAAGTATCTAAAGTGTCTAAAAAGAGACACTGCTCTTGTTAGGCCAGGCACAGCTGTGTGGAAAATAGTGACCCCTGTGATGTTATATTATTTATGATTTATTAAAACTTGCCCGATGATTCATAAAGTAAATAGCCTCAAGCTATAGAGATCAGGCAGTGGTGTTACACATCTTTAATTCTACTACTTTGAAAGTAGAAGTAAATTGATCTCTGTTAGCTCAAGGCCATACTGATTTATACTAAATATATGCAGTGCTAAAGAGAAACAACCCCCACAAAGATGATCTCAGCACATGGGATCACCCACCTTTAATCTCAGAACTCATGAGAGGTACTAAAGACAGGAACAGGCTCTCAGAGCTAGAATTCATTCTCCAATCACACTGAGAAAAGGAAGACATTGAAGCCTCTAGCCATGCTGGGGAGAAAATAGCAGTCTGAGTGAATCTGAGGGGCAGTGAAATAGGTAGGAATTTTAGGTTTACCCCTTTGTTCTAAGATAAGGAGAGGTAAGAGCTAGTGGCTGGCTGCTTTCTTTGCTAATAATCAACTTGAAGGTTAAACCCCAATATCAGTCTCTGTGTCTTTTATGTTTTGTGCTTTAGACCACCCCATGCTTAGGCAGGAAAGGAGCAAAGAGAAATAAGTAGCAGGTTGGAGAAATTGGTAGAGGTATTGAGTGGTAGCATGAGCTGCCTAGCAAGAATGGAGGCATAGACAAAAAGCAAAATGAAAGGGAGAGGCACCCCTCCAACTAGGGGATCACTGCCAAAGTTGCAAATTTCCCAAGAAATATCGGGGCATGGAATGGAAATTGTAATAAGCACACTATCTGTGAGGGACAGACAAGTTGCAGTCTACATGTTAGCTTCCCAGAAAGCAGTGTGGACCCTGGCACAGACTAGTCTTGGGTCATTAACTGCAAGATTCAGATGTCCTTGGGACTGAAGGAAGAGTGTCAAGATGATATCTGGTTGCCCAGTAGTTCAGTACTTTGTGATGAAGCCAAAAGAAGAAAACAAAACCAGTCATGCAACACAATCTTACTCATTAAAGCATGGCTAGAGAAATGATACTTACCAGTATTGTGGAAAAATAAGAATTTGGGAAAATGAATAGGCTGATTAATATTTATTCAGGGAGAAATCCCTCACATCAGAAACAGATAACCAGCAGCAGGTTCCCATCCCAAGAATACTTCCAGATGCTCTGTGCCTTGGACCAGAAAGCAAGAGAGAGCACTGGGGTCCAGGACCTCAGACATACAAACTTAAGACCTATATCTAGTGAGGTAAAAAGAGCAAGTGGCAAGAAGTACATATCTAGTTCTAGGGTGAAGGCATAACAAAGCTTACTATGGAGTTGTCCTAAGCTGCAAAGTTTGTGTCTTGTACATAATTTTTCTATCTAAGAAGACAGAAATAAATGTTGCAGTCTAATATTCAACCTCATCAGAGACCAAAGACCTGAGAGTGAAAATAACAATACTAGGGTAGGAGGGAATTGCAGGTGAGAAGCTTCCAAAAGATGCAGTGGAGACAGAAACAGCAGGGTACCTGGGTAGTCACCTAAAGTCTCACAGTAGTGCCAAGGATACCATTTTGGCTAAGAACTACAGTATCTTGACAGAACACTACAGAAGCAGGGAGGTAGAAATGCTGTCTTAGCCTGACTTGGCAAGGTTCAGGAGTCTTCTATATTTGTGTTCTGCAAGCACATTAGGATGGACTGCAGAACGTGTGATGTCGTCAGTGCCCAACATATTCTCAGGAAATACCTGGTGCTATCAGACGCAATATCAATGGAGTATTAATATTAAAACATTTGAATTCCATGTTCTGCAGATCTATGAGGTGTTTGAAGATCAAACACCTATGTCTGACTAATCCCATAGGTAAAAGTAACATGGGTGAAGATAATCTATAATACTCAGGAACACACACACACACACACACACACACATATATATATATACATATACATACATATATATATATGTATAAAAGAATGGTTGAAGTTAGCAAGGACAATGATTTTAGTTATATAACTATGTACATGCATACATTCAAGTCGTGGTTCTCTTGTAAGATTCCTACCATATATGAAACAAAAGGATTCCTAATGTCCTGCATTGTAAGATTATCCACCATTGGTATGAAACTATTGATCTCAGTTATTATATATATGTATATCCCTAAACAGAGGTAGAATAAAAATGTCTTGATCTGAGGTAGAATTGTATAGTGCAACATGATAAAAAATATCTTAAATTGTATCGATATACAGAATGTCTTGAAGGTATACATACATAAAGTATGATGAACATATTGTGCACAAAACATCTTAAACAGACAGATCTTACACAATATAACAAAATACAATATACAAATCATCCAAGAAATAAAATAAATTAACTATACATAAATTACATCATATAAGAATCTATACCAGTGTAAGCTGTATATAACTAATAATTATTAATGTAATTCACAAGAAGATAGTTAATCTACCTATATTCCATCTAAACCATACTATACTTCCCAAGCATACATTTTATTTATCTAAAAGAGATACCTGAGGCTGAGTATCACCTTCAATACCCAACTCAATATAGATGAATATTATCCCTAAAAGCCAACAGCAGGAAAAGGGGGTGTTATTATAAGATTACTTCCTGCTGAAGTGGGATGACAATGATTCCTTGGGATCCTGTAGGAAAAAATTTTAAGCAGCAAAATTTCTCCAAGAGAATAGCTGTTACATTTGTATCTAGTCTCTGTGTGGCAGGAAATGCTTGACTGAAGTTTTATCTGAAATTCTGGCCAGGGTATAAGAAGAAGGTACACTATTTCAGCTAGCTAGTCTGGAGTTGTCTCTAGCGTTACGGTCTCAAACCAGTTTCAGGGTGATGTTTGTAAACCAAATGTATCTTGAATCAAGTGGGAAGGATGATGTGGGACCCCATCTTCTTTCCAGAGAGTTCAAAGATTGCTGTTAGGAATTGTTATTGTTCCTTGTGTAAAACTTAAACATCAATAACAACATAAAAATTTCTACCTTTATAGATGTGCATATTAGACAGAGCAACATTAAGCATGAAAATGAGTATATGGAAATTTAGGATTTTATAGAGAAAACTAATTTTAGAGAAAAGACAGTCCCCAGATTTTGTTTTCTTCTGTCTGACACCAATTAGCTTCTCGATATAAGGCAGAAACTGTGATAAACTAATTCCCATTTTCCTGAGGAACCGCCATACTGATCTCCAAAATCGCTGTACGAGTTTTCACTCCCACCAGCAGTGGAGTAGTGTTCCCCTTTCTCCAAATCTTTTCCAGCATGAGTCGTCATTGGAGTTTCTAATTTTAGCCATTCTGACAGGAGTTTGCTTCTCTTCTCTCTAAGGCTTCAGTTGCCCTGTTAATTCTCTTGTGTGACTATCTTCTGTTTTCTTTATATGGACACTTAGTGCAATGAACTTCCCTCGTAGCACTGCTTTCAAGGTGTCCCATAAGTTCACGTATGCTGTGTCCTCATTCTTGTTCAATATTAGAAAGTCCTTAATTTCTTTCGTTATTTCTTTCTTTCTTTCTTTTTTTTTCTTTGACCCAGGTGTGGTGCAATTGCACATTGTTCAGTTTCCATGAGTTTGCAGGTTTTCTGCTATTTGTGTTCTTGTTGAATTCCAATTTTAAAGCATGGTGGTCTGAAAGATGTAGGAAATTTTAAATCTCTTTCATTCCCTGTTACCCATACTTCTTCTGACTGAAGGTCTTCTAAGGCCTGCAATTTATCCACCATTGTTTCTCTGAGTGTTTGAATGTCTTGAATCATATAACCTTCCAGAGACTTCATTGAAACAGTTTCTTGTTTTCTAATGATTGTGTGCTTTTAATATACCCATCCTTAGATATCATCTGAATGACAGATAAATTGCCTTCCAGAAACTATGTTCTATCTGCTAGCTTGCCATTATCCTCAGACATGGATCAAATTCTATCTGCCAGTTTTTCCTTCTGATGTTCCAGTTTATTAATCCTATTATTCAACTCATCAAACAAGGAAAGAGTTGTTTCAGCTAGCGTGTTAATGCATTGCACTGTTTCTGTTTTGGTCATTGATGACATGTAACAAATTCTGTATTTTATTTGGTCATTTTTATTGTCATTGTTTTGTATTCTACCTGTCAGGTCTCTGTTGCATCTTCAATATTCTGAATCCTTGTCACTAAGTATCCTAAGGTTTGTACAAGTTTCTTATTCTTTGCTCTAATCTCACACCATTTAAGACTAATATATTGATTATTAAACTAATCGCCATTATTAGGAAAATGTATATTCTGATTAAGTCATGGTTCTCTTGTAAGATTCCCACCATATATGATACAAAAAGATTCTTAATGTCCTGCATTGTAAGATTATCCACCATTGGTATGAAACTATTGGTCTCAGTTATTATATCAGCTTACATTTTGAAGGATGTTGTATTTACCTTAGATATAATCCTGCTGTCCTGAACGTTGATGCTTTTAGTTGCATCTCAACTTGCAGTAATTACAGCTAGCCAGTAGGTGTACAGCTGTACCATTAAATAGTGTCCTGTTACAGGAGATCCTTCTAATCATGGTCACTGTTAATGGGTCTTACCAAGCTAACAAGCAAAATGTTAGATGGAGTAGTGAAATCTAGCCTTATGAAAATTCCTGGGGCTACAGGACCAACAACTGATCTTGCCTCTGCTAGCACAGCTACTGGAGACCAAGAACCAAGGGAGTGGGGCTCAGGGTTGGGGTGGGGCATGCAGTCTCACCACAACTCAGGGGAGGTGTAGCAACATCTGTGAGTGCAGTCTCAGGATCACCAGACAATGGGCATGCATTGGAGGGGAGTTGCAGCACAGATGCATATTTCCCACTAGCAGCAGTGGGCATGGTCAGTGCAATTGGTGCTGGCAGGGTGGATGCAGAATCCCAGCGATCCTGAGTTGGAACAGTGACCTATGAAAGTTGTTAGGATCCTGGCACTCCTCAATGCCAGTGTCTGGAGGAGCCCATAGCATCACAGTATCAAATGACATGGGAGGGGACATTGGTAGGAAGCCCTGGAGGCTGAGGGACAAACACGCCATGCAGACAAAATATATGTGGCAAGATTTACTGGGAGTAAGAGAAGGGAATGGAGAGGGAGATACAAAAGAGAGGAGAGAGGAGAGAGAGAGAGAGAGAGAGAGAGAGAGAGAGAGAGAGAGAGAGAGAGAGAGAGAGAGAGAATGGAAGAAGTCATTCTGTAAATATGTTTCTCTTATTGTTTAATGAATAAAGCACTGTTGGCCAATAGAAAAACAAGATAGATGGGACTATAAGACAAGGAAGATTCTGGAAATGTAATAAGGAGAGTCAAGATTTGGGGCTTGAGGGAAGAGGTACAGACCCTCTCTCTGGTAAGATAAGATCATGTGGATACACTTAGATTGATAGAAATGGGTTAATATTTAAGGTATAGCTAGCCAATAAGAAATGTTAGTAACAGGGTAATAGCTTTATATCTAATACAGTGTCTCTGTGTGTTATTTGTGGGTGATGCAGCTGTGGGACCAGGCTGGCCGGAAAACAGAGAGAGGCAAAGACCTGCCTGCCTCTTCAGAGGAATAGTGGGAGAGAGAGTAGGAGTGGGTAGAGATTGTCTCTTAAAGGAGCTTTTTGTATCAGTTAAGGAAGCCAGGGTACTGCTTCATAAGTGTCCCAAGGGGAAGGTACAAAGTGTGTCTGGATGCTAACTATATGATATAATGGGGAAAGAGTAAGACACCAAAAATTTCCCATTTAAAAATTTTATGAGAGGAAGAAGCCCATATAATGGGACTATTAAATTGTAGTATAGTGTCTGGTTTCCCCCCAATCCCTGAAGAAGTTCTTTTCGCAAAGTAAGGTAAATTACTGCTTAATAAAGCAGTCATTCTCCTTATCTCCTCCAAGAGGAATTTATGGCCCTGTCCTTTATATATGACTAGTGTTTATTGTCAAAGTCAAAGTAGGCTTCCTCAATGCACAATGCCTGATTTCAACCACACCCCCAGGTCATTTGTCCATTTTCTCCTATTTTTTTTTCAATTAAAGGCTTCTGACAGCCATCATGATTCACCCTCAGATCATGTCCTTGTGTAATCTCAATTATTTGCTCCCAAGCATCAGGTCTCTGGCATCCAAGCTCATTAAAGCTGATATTACCAGTACTTATAATTGAGAGCAGGTATCTTGAAGCCTTCTAAATTTTAGCCTTCCTTTTTAATGAACTGCTTACAGAATATTACCATTAGTATTCTCACCCATTTAAAAGCAAGACTTTCATTCAGAAAAATTACCATTCTAATTGTTATAAATATTTTAAAATATATACTATATGGTTATTTGAAACCATATTTCATACTATATTAAAATATATGGGGGAGTAAAACAAAGGGAATATTGAAATTATTAAACTACACTGTATATATAATTATAACAGCATTTTTAAAGCATAAAAAGCTGTACAAATGTTGTGGTTCATATTTTTATTTTACTTTTCAAAAAAAATACCATGAATAGGTAAAATGAAATGATATGTATGCTTCTTGGTTCTTTCTTGACATTGTGTTTTACTACAGAAAACACAATATTATTGTTTCAGTTGTTGACAACTGAAAACATAATCAAGTCAGAACTATATAGTGGAATAATGTATCACACAGGTGGCTGGAATCATGAAATCCAGAAAAATGTGAGTACATCAAGTTGAGCTAGTACTTCAAAAGACTCCCTGATTATGGAGTAAGACAGCAATGACAAAAATGATTCACAGAGAACTTCTTCCCTGTAACACAGCTATTTTAGTCTATTCAAGTCTATTTCACTTGGTCAGTAGATCACACAACTTAATTATAAAACAATTATTCTTGTCCATTTTGCTAAAACTTGATATTTCACTCCCATAATTTTGACATTTGTTAAACATTCTCAATGGTGGAGTTGAACATTTAAACAGTAATAGACTTCATGGACACTGTCTCATGTTGTTATATTTCTTATAGTTTTCATGTCATCCTTCCTATCACTAGACCTTACAAAAACGAAATGAATACAATTACATTAGGGGTGACTCAATATTCTCCAGTAATAACTATATACTTTAGATTATGTGCCATATCATCTGTTAGATAGCAAAACATATCTAACACACTAAACTGGTAGCTTTTCATTACTAGCAAATATTTATAATTTCTTACATAGGAAGGTCTTCTGCTGGAAAGCAAAACATCTGGTGTCTAATCATTACTATACTTCTCTGAGCACATTATCTAAACTTCCTTCATAATAATTGACTGAGTGATCTGAAACCCAAAAGATTGTTGATGTCAAGTTTTCTACCTACCCAAATTGGAAATACGACTTCCTTTGTAGCAAAATAAAACCATCAACTGTATCAAATAATAAACATGATAAAAATCAATATAGTGGTACCTTTTGATACACATAAAATGTACTAATTACTCTATAAATTTAGCTGTTACTTTTCGTGTTATCATCATATCTTTCTTATTATTCCAATTTTTGATTTAAATAACCATTATTTTTTATAGCTATAAAATTTTTGAATATTTTCTGTCTTAAGAAAATAATATTTCTAAGCAGTAGTTCATTACTATAAGTTTTATAACTTCTAACCTCTTTACCTGCTTGTAGTTTTTATTTCTACATTTTTAGCATATTAGACAACAATTAGAAACTTAAAAGAATAAATTAAAGAGTTTTTTTTCCAACATTAGGGAATAATTAAAAAGAATACTCACAATGTAGTTAATGCAAGCCTGGTCTTATGAAAAGGACTTTGTGTCCATTACTATGTTAATGTTAGCCCTCATCTATTGAAGGATATAATATTTACTACTGAAAGTTCCTATTTGCTGGACGCATATTAAGGAAGCAAGGATAAGACAGCTCTGTTGCTTTTATATATACCTGCTGCATCCCTTTCAGATTGTGAAAGATTAAGCACTAAGACTACATTGCACTTTGAAGATAGAAAATAGCAGCAGACTTGCTGAATAAAATGAAGTATATCATTCTTTTCTAGTTTTTGACATACTGCATAAATAATATTAACAGAAGCATCTTTGTAAGTATATATTTTCTGTGTTTACAGGTACACAATCTCTATCAACTTGTGTGTGTGTGTGTGTGTGTGTGTGTGTGTGTGTGTATTCTGACAACATGATAGAGATAAAACATTGGTTGTTTCATAAAAATAAATATAAATTGTTTCCTAGATAATATTAAGTCATAGCCTTCTTTCACATTCACACATACGTGTGTGTACATGTATATGTTTGTGCATATATATGTATGTATATATATATATATATCCAATATTTACATGTGATACAAAAATTTTACCAACTCTATTATTTATTTACTGAATGTCTCAATGTGACAAATATTTGAGTTATTTTGTTGTTTTTTTAATGTGTAAATGTGTAAGTTGATGGCTAATAGAAGAAAAAAAAACATAGGCATAAATGAAGGAAGCAACAGAATTTTGTATTTCTATTAATCCATTGCATACCTTTCTTATTAACAGCACAGTCTAATTTTTCAAACGAAGATATTTAACTAAAATTTGGAAACAAGGTACAAATATAATATTATTCTTTATTTTACAAAGAAAATAGGACTAACTTTCTGAAATTATCAATGATGCTTTACCACATTAGCCAAATTATTTGGTTTTACTGTGCTTATCTTCAGGAGCTGTATAATCATGTTGTAGCACTGTAATTACTATCATAGCACCTATGTCCAGAAACTGTTAGAAGCATATGCAGTAACCCACTTCTGAGAACTGGGCTGAGCTCTTGGAATTCAGATGAAGAGAGAGAGGAGGAATCATATGAATAAGGGAGGTCAAGAGCATAATGGGGAAAATCACTGAGACAGCTGATCTGATCTAGTGGGAGCTGATGGATTCTGTACAAAGAAGTGTATGGGACTGAACAAGGCCCTCTGAAAGGGACTGAGAATCATATGGCTTGATCTGTTAGTGGGGGGGGGAGGGGGACGATGGCACTGGCAGTGCCACCAGGTGTATGAACTGGCTTTTTGGAGCCCATTCGTTACAGTGGGATCCTTTGTTCAGCCTTGATGCATGGAGGAAGAGACTTTGTCCTGACTGAACACCTTCTCTAAGGAGTGTATGGAGGGTGGAAAGGGGGGAGGTTAGGGGCAATATAAGTGGAGAGAGGGGGACTGGAGTTTGTATATAAAATGAACAAAAATTTAAGCAAAAAGGTTATAAGGGCTAAGTTTTTGTTTGATCCCACAAGGGAGGTAGAAAAGACAAATTTCCCTTGACCATTTTTAAACTAAGAGAATGGAGAATACAGGTGTTCTCTATTCATTCTCCCTGAGCAAAGCAATAGCAAAAGTACACCCTTTAAAATTATTTCATTTTTTCTCATCTTCTACTAATTCTCTGTACATTTCACATCATTTATCCCCATCATGCTTACCTCTCATCCCCTTTCTTCTGTCATTTGCCCATTTTTTACATTGAAATATTTCTTGAATTTTATTCAAGAAAACATGTAAAGATTTTAAAGATTTATAATTATAATTACTTGTAACGTGTACTGTTTTTCCGCCTGCCGCCGCTGGTCTTGTCCTGTTGCCGCACCAGCCCCAAATAATGTACAGAGACTCTGTATTTGATACAATGTTGTTGGCCCTGTTACTTGTTTCTTATCGGCTAGTTCTGCCTTAATTATTAACCCATTTTTGATGATCTATGTATTTCTCTTACCGGGGAGCCGGCAGCATACTGTTTTCTCCAGACTCTCCATCTTGACTCCTCTTTCCTACTTCCTATTTCCTCCTTGTCTCCTAGTTCCTCCTATCTTCCTTTCCTATTGGCCAACAGTTCTTTATTATTAACCAGTATGAGAAACATACAGAATGACATCTCCCATCATCTCCTCTTTTCTGTCTAAATAAAAAGAAGGGTTTTAACCTTAACATAGCAAAATATATTATACAACAGTTATCAAGTAAGAATTACAGTTAACAATATTTAGTCCATTAACATTTAGTAAGATTTGAAGAAAATATTTCATCATCTATCCTATCTTTGTGTGTCTAAAGTTTATGTATCTTATCTTTAATACTAAGGAAAACTATAACCATAACTATCTGTCTTCAACCCCCTCAAAGACCACAGAAGGATAGTATATAAGCTCTAGAAATGACAGAGACAACTCACTGTCTGGTCACCCGAAGTTCTTTTTTTAATCTTTTATCTTTTGTCCATAGGCCATAGTGTGTCTAGCAGACTCTTTAGCAACGCAGGAAACTTTAAACTGTCTTCTTGTATTGGCAGTTTATCAGTCATTTTTTTCTGTGTCCTGTATACTGTCTCATAGACTCTTTTATGAAGCAGGATCTCTGTAGTAATGTCCATCTTGAATCAGCAGTCACTTTTCGTTGGGTCCTGCATGTCCAGTTTATACAGCATAAAGTCAAACAGTCCAGACAAGAGCAGTATCTTGTCCAAATGGCTAGTCTTGTCATATTGGAAGTAAACTCCATAATGAGTTTTTTTAATGTCCATCTTCATCTTCCTTTCTGACGCAGGTGGTGTTGCCAGGAACAATTATGTCTCATTGTCAAGAAAAACCCTAAACCATTTTAAATGCCATATTCTGTAGGTCTTTGAAAGATTTGAAGAATATCTATCTCAAATACATCTCTGTGTATCTTGAAAAACCTAACTAACTTAACTCTAAGCTTTGACTATCATAGGTAATTATCTATAATCTGTACTCCATTATACATTACATTTTTAACTAAGCTCAATAAACACAATACCTAAACAAGAGGAGAAATATACATATCACCTTATTGACCTTAAATTGTATCAATAAATGAAAATCTGTTCCAAAACAAAGTATTCATATCCATATCATAATTTTCTTTTTACCTTTAAAAAGATATTGGTTGTGATCATTAACCATTTATAACCAAGTCCATTTAAATGAAAACCAACATTTATAAACAATATTTGGGAATTTGGGCGTCGTTTTTTCCAAACTACTTTTTGTTGATAGGGGGCGCTGTCATGGGAATCTTGGCTGTAGTCTGTAAGGCTGTTTTGTCCAAGCTGTTTTGAATGTTGGATCGCCAGGAACTCTGTTTCAGGGGGCCTGGCTTGATTAAACCACATTAGTCTGGAAGGAATCCACAGCTTTTTATTTTCTGTGGAAACAAAAATAGAAATCCTTTTCCCCAGTAACTTGTCCTTGAACTTAAATTTTTGAGTCAAAGCATTTTTAAAATATATAAATTGAATTAATCCAGCAGCATTTCCTTTATCAGTTGTTATTTTCTCAGGAGTCAAACAATGTAGAGACAACACAATAGCATACAGTAACCGCCATTTGTAACGTGTACTGTTTTTTCCCCCGCCTGCCGCCGCTGGTCTTGTCCTGTTGCCGCACCAGCCCCAAATAATGTACAGAGACTCTGTATTTGATACAATGTTGTTGGCCCTGTTACTTGTTTCTTATCGGCTAGTTCTGCCTTAATTATTAACCCATTTTTGATGATCTATGTATTTCTCTTACCGGGAGCCGGCAGCATACTGTTTTCTCCAGACTCTCCATCTTGACTCCTCTTTCCTACTTCCTATTTCCTCCTTGTCTCCTAGTTCCTCCTATCTTCCTTTCCTATTGGCCAACAGTTCTTTATTATTAACCAGTATGAAAAACATACAGAATGACATCTCCCATCAATTACTCATGAACAGATTCTGTGAGATCAATGTGATTTTGGAGACAAGACTTAATAAAATATGACAACTACTCATTGAAATTTTTGGACTTAATTATCCAGTGAAGAAATATATAATAATGCTGTAAATGACTGTATCCAAACATATCCAAACATTAGCAAATAGAAAGGCCCAATGTAAGTCTCCACTGCAATATATTGCTTCAGATAACATCATTGAGATAATAGTAATGAAAAAGATATTTGTGAATTATATTTATTTGTACTGAATCTTTCCACTGCATATTTATGAAGAATTTCAGGAATAGTAGATGAACATTAAAAAAAAAATCAATAGTGTCTTAGAAATAACTGTACTCTCCCAAATATACGATAATATATCCTGAATACATGAACTACTTTCCATCTTACTATTTCTGAATTTGTCGAGTGTAGCTTTAAATGTTGTTGCTGTTAATGCTAAAATTTGCAGTTATCATGTATAAGCCCAGCATTTTGGAGTCCTTGAAAAGTGATCTATAATTTTCTAGCTAACATATCTCATTGTTAATTTCTTCAATTTGGTATCAGAACTACCTACCAACACCCTCCAGTACTATATATATTCTTACATTAATGTTTTGAAATTCTCTTGTTCCCAGAAATCCAGTAATTGTATGTAGAAAATCAAGAGCATGAGAAAATTTTGCTATACCAACTATAGATACTGGACATAAAGTATCTGGGTGTGATTATATCTTCAGCACCCTTGTATTATACAGGTGTCACCACATTATACATATCAATATATGTATCATATGTATCAACAGAAACCATATATAAATGTATATAATATATATTTAATTATTCCACACTAGAGGGATAGATAAGCATAATGCTTATGATATCAAAATATGATTTCTTTCTGATCTTTATTTTAATGAAAATAGAAATGGCCTCAAAATGATGTTATAGTAAGATACTAACAATTTAAATAGTTGTGATAATACAGACTTATAATTCCAGCATTTGAGTTGAGGGTCAGGATTACAGTGAGCACAAGGCAAATAATGGCTACAGCATACGGTTTAGTCTCAACAAACAAAATAAAACAAAACAAACAAAATCAAAATAATTAAAAGTTAAATTATAGGTATTATTATATTTAATTCTTTATTAATTTTTCTTAAAGCATCTACTGTCAAAAAAAGACAATATGAAGGGACCAGTTAAGAATGAATCATCCTAAACATTGGCTATGGCTTCCCATATAGGACATGTGATGAGAAGAAAATCAGGAATTTCATAGTCAAGGAAAATGCATGACACAATCATTGTGGGCCTCATGCAATGGATTTAAAAAATTTAAAAACAAAACAAAACAAATTGGGATCTGAGGAGGTTCAGAGGACCCAGGTATTCTCCTGAGCACCCACATTGTATAGCTCACAACCATCCATAATTACAATTTAAGGTATCTAAAGCATTCTTCTGCCTTCCATGGTCAACAGCATATACGTAGGCAAAAAGTCATAGATACAGATAGGTATAGATATAGGAATAGATATAGATTAAAACTTTTTCTTAATTTGGATTTGAGGTGGACAAAAGCACTATGTGACCTTTGAGCAATAAAGAGGTATTGGGGGGAAAAGTATGAAGTCAATACACTGCTTTTCCACACAAGGAAGTTATGTAATTAGTCCCTATTTCTTAATAATTAAAGGTACAATATTATTGAAATGAATAATCAGTGACTTCCATGTTATGTGAAGACAAAAGAGAAATTTTAAGGACCTCACTGAATTCATGATTACGAGAAGTTGCTTATATTATCTTTTTTGCTGCCTTTATCTTGTGAGAAAACTACAACTTAACAAATGCTGGTTCATAGTAATAATCCATTATCTCAAGGAATTCTCAGATCAGGAAATTATTAGCCATTTAAATAATGCATTCACCTTATATGTCTACCCTTTTAGAAAGTGTTTGAAGCATGAAATTGATTGCAAAATTATAAAATTTATATGCATTTAACAGAGTACAAGCTAATCCTACATTCAAAACAGCTGGACAAAACAGCCCTACAGACTACAGCCAGGATATCTGAATCTTCTTAGAATCCCCCCAAGACAGCGCCCCTTACCAGCAGGAAGTAGCTTGGAAAGAACGACGCCCAAATTCCCAAATACTGTGTATAAATGTTTGTTTTCATTTAATTGGACTTTGTTATATAAAATTAAATAAAATAAAAAATAAATATAAAATTATAGTATCTAAGATTTAGAAGAGAAAAATACATTGATAGTGTAATGACATAAATACAAAATTTACATTATGTGAAAGACAGTGAATAGAAAGAGATATGAAAGCAAAGAAGGAAGGCAAGGACAGAAAGGGAGGGAGGAAGCTAACGATGATAAGGAATTAAAATGAGTTGTAGGGAATTCCAAAAACTATACTGTGTAAAAAATTGTGTAACTATCACTTAAACTAAAAATACAGAGAAGATACTCATAATTTAAGTGAAGTAAAAATAAAACAGATTACATAATCTTATGTCTGTTCTTCAAACACTTTTGTTGGAAACATTGAAGAGGGCATCATATATGTAGTAAGTTGGCATGTATAGAGACAGATCATTCACCATAAAGAGACTAAAAAATGAGAAATCTAGAATAAACTAGTTGGTTATAATATCCTGATGGAGGCACAGTGACAACATTACTTTCTTTCCCACACAGATCTCTATTCATTTTGAAACATACCTCAGGAGTTTCTAATGTATTTCTTCAGTGTTTTTAAAAACGACACACAATTTATTAATACATGTATTTTTTAAGAAGGTAACCTTTCTTTCAAAAAATACTATGAAGATCATGTTCCTTTCTAATTCTGTGAGGGAGACTGTATGATTATCTTAGATTCATCCTTGTATCCTAGTTTCTTTGGTAGTGTAAATTATAGGCTGGTGATCCTTTGCTCTATGACTAAAATCCATACATGAGTGAGTACATACCATGTTCCTCTTTTTCTGACTGGGTTACCTCATTCAGGATAGTTTCTTTAAAGTCCATCCATTTGACTGTGAATTTCAATATTCCATTGGATTTTTTCCACTAAGTAGTATCCCATTGTGTAAATGTACCACATCTTCTTTATCCATTCTTCAGTTGAGGGGAATCTAGGTTGCTTCCAGGTTCTTGGTATTACAAATAATGCTGCTATGAACATAGTTGGGCAGATGTGTTTGTTGCATTGATGTGGATCATTTGGTATATCCCTAAGAGTGGGATTGCCAGGACCAGTGGTTGACTGATTCCCATTTTCCTGTGGAACTGCCATATTGATCTCTAAAGTGGCTGTAAAATTTTTCACTCCCACCAGCAGTGGAAGAGTGTTCCCTTTTCTCCACATCCTCTCCAGCATAATTTGACATTGGTGGTTCTAATTATAGTCAATCTGACAGGAGTAAGATGGTATCTCAGAGCTGTTTTGGTTTGCATTTCCCTGATAGCTAAGGATGTTGAGCATTTTCTTAAGTGTCTTTCAGCCTTTTTGATTTGCTCTATTGAGAATTCTTTCTTAGTTCTGTACCCCATTTTTTAATAGGTTTATTTGGTGTTTTGATGACTAGTTTCTTGAGTTCTTTGTATATTTGGAGATCAGCTCTCTGTCAGATTTAGGGTTGGTGAAGTTTTTTTCCCAGTCTGTGGGCTGCTGTTTGGTCTTGTCAACTGTGTCATTTGCCTTACAGAAGCTTCTCTGCTTGAGGAGGCCCCATTTATTAGTTGTTTCTCTCAGTATCTGTGCTACTAGAGGTATATTCAGGAAGCAGTCTCCTGTAGCAATTTGTTCAAGGGTACCTCCTACTTTCTCTTCTAAGAGGTTCAGTGTGGCTGGATTTATGTTGAGGTCTTTGATCAATTTTGACATGACATGGCAATAGACATGGGTGTATCTGCAGTCTTCTACACACCATCATTTAGTAGTACCAACACCATTTGTTGAAGGTGCTTTCCTCCTTTCATTGTACACTTTTAGCTGTTTTGTCAAAAATCAGGTGTTCAGAGGTGTGTGGGTTAATATCAGGATTTTTGATTTGATTCCTTTGGTCTACCTGTCTATTTTTGTGCCAATACCAAGCTGTTTTCAGGAATAAAATAGTAGAGCTTGAAGTCAGGGATGGTGTTACCTCCTGACGTTCCTTCATTGTACAGGCAAGATCTCCTGGGCATATTGGGCTGGGGGTGGGGCAGGCAGTGAGTGGAGAGGGAGCTAGGAGATAGAGAGGGGAGGAGAGGAAAGCATGTGGGACTAGGAATTTTGAGTCAGAGGAGGAATAGACTGGAGAAAAAAGAGAGATACTATAAAAGAGAGATCCAGTATAATTTAGAAGATAAAACTGACTCTAGAGAAATGGCCAAGACCTTCAAGCCTGACCCCAACTACCAATCTGAGCAACAGTGGAAAGGTTACCATAAATGCCCTTCCCTTATAATGAGATTGATGTTTACTAATCCACCATCATAGAACCCTCATTCAATAGTTGATGGAAACAGAAGCAGACACCCACAGCTAAACACTGAGCCAAACTGGAATCAAGATGCATAGATGGAGGACCAGACCAGGCTACAGAAAGCCACAGAGACAGCTGAACTGAAATTGGAAGAACTAAAGGGCCCCCAGACTGATTGGTGGGAAACCAAATTGAACCGACTCAGATCCCCTGAACATGGGTCTCAGCTAGAAGTCCTGAGCAGTCTAAGAGACCTCTGACGGTGGAACCAGGATGTATCCCTGGTGCACAAAGGATTCTGGGTGCACATTCCCCTTGGAGAGATACCCCTTAACCTAGAGGCAGGCGGGAGGGACTAGTTCCTACTCCAAATAACTTGACAGATGTTGTTGACCCCTCCTGGAAGGCAACATCCTCCCTGTGGAGTGGGTGGATGGGATGGAAGGGTGGGCAGAGGTATGGGAGGGAGGGACAGAGGTGTGAGTGAAGGAAGGAGGGAGAGGGAACTGGGATGGACATGTAAAATAAGAAATAAATAAATAAATAAATAAATGAATAAAAACAATAGTAGGAAGGCTTCAATATATAGTGTTAAGAGTATTCATTAAAAAAGGATCACGTTCCATCTAGTTTACATGTAAATTATCATATATATGTGTGTGTGTGTGTGTGTGTGTGTGTGTGTGTATGTATATGGAGTATATTTTAAAATAATATACTGTAATATAGTGACTTATGGGGAAATAATAGTATTTTTCCAGAAAATATATATTGCATCCCTTATTTTAAATATCACTGACAATCTTAGTATGCTGATATTACAATACTCATTTAAAGTATGCTGTGCCCCATGCCTGTTATTGCATACCTGTCAACACATGCAGCTTAACACATGCTTTAATGTCATAAGAATCAATGGAAAAAATTAGATAATATTTTCTATACATTTCTAGGGCACAGATGCTAAGTATTATATAACATTGCATACTAAAACTAGTCTCTAGTCTCTGTCAGTTATTAGGAAAACTCTTTTAAAACACCTCCTTGGCAAGTTAGCATACTAACATCCAAAGATACCCTGATATTAACTAATGAGTATCCATATTAACTTTATCCATATTAACTAATGAGTATCTCCATAATTCCACAAACAAATCAGCGTATTAATATTTGCTACTGAGTGGTAGAGGTAAAATAAGCAAGCACAAAGGAATATGATGTATACAAAATATCAAGATGAATATTTCACAGAAGTACTACACTTCCAAAAAAAAATCCCTTTATCAACTACTCTAACCCTTTGTTTGAATCTTTGTGAATGAAGTACAAGTCCTTATATCCATATTCAAGCTTTTCCTGTTTCCTTTTGCATTCTTATCCTCTGAGTCACCCATTAATTGCCTCACTTATATGCTTTCACTCACTTGCTGAGCATTTCATTGTTCCAGATCACAGTAGTTTTAGCACTTCAAGCCCCACTAAAAATCCAAGACGTCCTTGATAATCTCCTTCACTCAATTTCTTTAAAATATTAAAGAATCTGGAAGACAGCACAAAATGCTTTCTATGCCTTCTCTATAGTAGACAGTTTATTTTTGTGCTACAATTGTTTTGTTATGTCTTAATTCTCTAATAAAATAAAAATATTTATGAGAAATGTATTTGTATGTTTCTCTCCTTCACAGCCTCATTCACCTAAATAAGCTCTAACATATTTGCATATTTGCTTATTTGGCCCAGAGGACCAGACCAAAGTAGGTGAGGTTACTGATATTGAGACAAAAGATTAGTATTTGATATTCCCTACCCTTCTCAGTGTTGCTATCACCTTTTCAATCATACTTGCATTTATTTGAATTGAATTTATAAATTCTTTATGAATTCCTAAGTGGAATAATCATAATCTTATTGCACTAGTGCTTTTTTATATATAACTGACAATCCTGATCTAAAGTAAATTTGAAAATTTGCTACAAGATAGGGTGGAAAAGTACTCATTAGCTTGAGCAATCTTTCAATCTTTGACCCTTGTTTATGTATTCATTGAAGCAGATATTAACTTTGAATGAATTATCTACATGTTTTTCTCCATAAAATATTTTTAATGTGTGATTAAACAGCCATTATATTTTATTCCTTCACAGCTAACCATTAGGTCCTTCATTTTTTCTTCTTGTATTTTAAAAATGCCAAAAGTCTCCTTTTCAAAGAAGTACCAGTTGATTCACTCTCCAACTCTATAATTTTGTTGATTCTGTAAGTTTAAGTGGTATTGTCTCAAATTTCACTTCTTACCTGGTTATATATCAGATAACTCAAACAGTAAAGGTTAAACTTACCTGTCTTAAATTATTAAGCTCAATTATTGAGCAACAAAATATATCAACATGAATATATTCTAGGTAACTTTTGCAGTAATTCTGGTAATAAATATAAAGTATTTGTAAATGCTCAGTATATATTCCTTATTTAATACTCCTCTTATCTTCAAGTACACTACTCATGTTCTCATGCCAGACACTTTGCTGGCATTCACTTTTCCTCTTAATAACTTAGTTCTGCATTGCTGAACCTAAATATCAACTATAATTGGAAAGACACAGGGTGCCAGTGTTGGAAAGTCCTGTCTAAAAGGTTATGAGCTGCTCTGTAAAAATAAGGCAGGATAGTTGTGCATCTCTACAGTAAAATATGATCTTTTTGCTCAACCATGTACCTCTTTGCCCCACAAGACCCTCTTTCCATTTGGCTGTTAATACCACAATTAACTAAAAATAAGTTCCTTCCTTAGAGTCCACTAGAATTTATTGTTGTCTGATTTTAGACATTTAAAAATGATATCATTTTCACAATTACTGGGTTCTTCGAGAAAACATTATAAACCCAATCAAGATGTGTCTCTTCTTCATTCATAAGAACCATTTCAACATTTGTCCTATCAGCATTTGGAAAAATCTTATACAGAAAGAAACATTTTTTTTTTTGCAATTTTATGATGTGAATAAAATTTTAAGACAAATGAGTTTTTTTTAATAATACAGATATTCTCATATCTGTATTTATAATAACAGAAAATATCTATGAAGCATATGTAGTGACTTGAACTGTAGCTTGTAAAATTAAGCCCATGTCCTGTCCTAAACCTTGGTACCTGGAAATGTGATATTGTTTCTATATATAGTCTTTTGTGATACTTTCTTTTTAAATAATTAAATGTTATTTGTCTGTAGTCAATAATCATTTGATACAAAGAATTATATGACATTCAGAAAAGTTCATGGAACTGTGAGTTCTTTTATAACAATACAGCAGGATCTCCTTAAGCCTGGGACAAAACAGGAAACAGAGACCAGTCCTAACAAATACATCAACAAAACTGCTGCAAGGCTGTTTCTCATCTCTGTCTGTTTCTGCATTATTTCTGCTAATTCATCTTCCATCTGGCCATCTCATCTTGACTTGCCAATCTTATATTTAGACTGACAATTCCAAGATTGTTGTCATGCTTTGTTTTGTTTGTTTGTTTTGTTTTGTCCCTAATACTTTTCACTATAGGACCTTAAATGATGATTACTTGGCCAATCCAAGCTAATTTTGCACCGGATGTAATCCAAAGCAATCAAATATGGTGGATTTCTAAGACACATTCACAATACTCTCTCTCTCTCTCTCTCTCTCTATATATATATATATATATATATATATATATATCACACACACACACACACACACACACACACACACACACACACAAGTACACGTGATTGTTTAGAGCCTTTCTTTTTTGTTGTTTTCCAATAAGTTGTGCAGCCTTGGAAATATGCTCTTTGCAGATGTAATGTGCCTGAGAAAAGCCTCCCCCAAACACAGACTAGAGAGACAATTCAATACATTCGATGTGCTTTTCTGTATGTATATACATGTATGTAGAGTACCATGTGCACATTTTTGTTTCTGTGTGAGTGGCTGTGTTTATTAATTGTAGATTACTGTGATTGCATTTGTGGAGGTCAAATGTTGATGTTTGGTATACTCCTCTCACTCTTTGCTCTTACCTTTTGAGAGAAGGTCTCCCATACAACCTGAAAGTTGTAAATGTCACCAGGCTAGTGGACCAGAAAAAAAATCTAAGGATTCTCAAATTTACTTCCCTAGCCCCAGAACACTTTACAACCTCCTTCAACTCTTTGACCCTCCAACTGCTATTCATGTGAGAGTAAAAGCAGGATTTAATAAACAAAAAATCAGGAAGCACAGAATTCAGAAGGCAGAAAGCATAACTGTGAAACTAAAAACAAAGAAACCAGAAAGCATCCAGAGATCAGGAAACTGAGAGAAATGTAGATTCTTTCAACATTTTTAGATAGTTTTTCAGTATGTAATATAGACTGGCCTTCATCTCATAATCCCGCTTTCTGTGTTTTTTCAGTTCCTGAGAGATGGCTCAGTAGTGAAGACCACTGGCTATTTTCCCAGGAGACTCCAACATCAACATGGTATCTTATAACTTTCTATAACTCTAGATCTACGGTGTGTTATGCAATATATATTAAGCTCTGGGTTCATAGATATAAATTACAAATCATTTCTAAGAACCAATATATGCTATATAGGTAGTTATAGATACTTGTCCTCTAGAATGGAGTGAGACAAAATAATGCTTTTGTTTCAAATCAACAGATTTGTGAAAATTTGAAGGTTCTTCGAAGCTATGATTCTCATTCCTAAAAGCATTCTCTTAGCCTATCCAATTATCATTAAAACACATTGTGCAAAAAAAAAAAAAAAAAAAACAAAAATCATTTATCTCAAAGTACTTCTTCAACTGAAGACTTCCTTGAAAGAGAAGCACTTATGCAGATAAAGATTTTCCTTATTAACCATCCCTTCTTACATTTGATTTTGATTGTGCTTGGGAAATGATTTAATTATCAAGATTAATTAGTAGTCAGCAGAATATAGGCATATTTACCCACATTAGCAATATGCCAGTACCAAAATGCTGAATATTTAACGAAATGAGATCAAAACATGTTCAATGCTTGTTGGGTCAGACAGCTCAGTGAAAACATACCATTTTGTAAGGATGATGTTGTGCAAAAAAAAAAAATCTAAAAGAGACAGTCAGATGAAGTGATGGAGACTCATTAGGGTTGTGGAAACTCTTTAATTACTAATTTCGTGGGAGCACATCAAATTCAAATTAGAAACAATTAGCTTGTTTACTCCTGACCAATGAATAATAATCTAGAGGAGCTATCTGATGCAGCTGTGATATTTAGTAACTCTCTTTTAGGTAAACCCTTGTACCAAGTGTTTCTATTCTTGAAGTAGTTTAACAACAGTAGCAACAACAATGACAAGAACAAGACAATAAGCACATACAGAATCTTAGTGAGATGCGTATCTTAGTGGAATCATGCAGCGCTTTAAAATATATATATATATATATATATATATATATATATATATATATTTCAAAAAGCAGATGTATTTTAAACCACTGTTGAAAACACCTGCTGTGTATTTTTATAAAGTCCTGAGGAGGAAGAACCCCCATCTAGGGATGGCTTACAAAATACAAGTTCTGCACAGACATACTGCAAAATGTTAAGAACAGCATGGGATAGGAACTATACCTTGTGTGTATTCAGTGACTGTGATTTTTGTTTGTTTTGTTTTGTTTTATGAGCATGAGAGCCATTCTTGAACAAAATCAGTATAAAATGTCTTACTGAGTTCCAGAGTTACTCTTGAGCTGCTGCTATAGTGTCTAATGCTGAAATGACCTAAAGTGGTATAGTTTGCAATATGTTTTGTGTCTATTAATTAAAAACTACAGAGTATCTTAATATGTAGTCTGTGATGACTGCAATGGTATATATTTACAAGGAATTCATTTTCATTTCAAATTCCATTCCCTTGAACATGAGCATCAACGACTACATAAACAATTGAATTTAAAACATGAAATTATTCAGATATCAGTTCCAACAACTTTGTATTTTTCTGTTATTGGTACCAGGTCTAGGATATGCTTCTAGGCTGAGTCACACTGAACATTGCTAATCATCCCCATTGAGACCACAGCAGTGGAGAAATATACAGCAGCTTTTCAATAGCAACAATACCCAGAGATAAGGAGGCCCATAGTCTTGTAGGAAAAAAATGATGGATCATAGATTGCTAGATGTTGTTAAGACCTATCCTTGCTGCTCTACCAATATCATCCATTTGTTGTAAACATTTCAGCCAATCAGGGATTCTTTTTTTATTATTATTATTTGATCTTGATAATTCTTATTTAAATCTCTTTAACTTGTGGATCTCAAGATTAATTAATAGTTCATTTGAATCAAGACTAAGAGTGTTCATCCCTAACAGATCCCACTATGAGTAAAAGAGCCTTCCTTAATGTAGAGCTAACCGTTGAGTGCCCTACAGATTTGAATAGGGATCTGGGAAACCTGCAAAGACAAAAAGTCAGACAGATTGAAAAAGACAAGTTGAGGTGAAGGTGAAAAATCACTCCCAAGAAATGTAAGTTTGTTCCACAAAAATCCCAGTGTCAATAATAACCTACATCCCTATAAAAGGCTACTCATGCTGCTGGTTATATGCCAAATGTATGTGATAAGTCTACATTATTTAAGGTGCCTCATTTTTGGCTGCAGGACCTGAATTAACAGGAACTTATATATTAGGCATGTAACAAATTATCTTTCATAATGTCCAAATGTGCTATACAAGCTACTAGGAGTGAGCTGTAACCAATGGTCCTATTCTCCTGTGGAATTCTGAGTGCTATACTGCCAATATGCCAAGCAACACATGAATATTAGTGCCATAGTGACATTACTAATTATGGATGCAACAATTTTTTTTCTGACTGAATTGAACCCTAACTTCACGGAAGGGAATTCACATCTATTCTTGTAAAAGTAAGGCAAAATGTGATCGCTGGCCATGACAATGAACTCCACAGGAAGGAACTGTTATTATTTTGTGAACTGGAATTCACATGTCTGGCAAACCACTTTATACACATTTGGTTTCTGAACATTGATTACTGATACAGTAATGGAGTGAAAATTATTTTCTTTTATAGTTTGCAATGGCTACTACTAAGACTCATTACTGGTCAAGGTCTTGAGTATAAATCTCTATTGCAGAGACAAAATATTACAAACTCATCAAAGAATGAAGGTAAATAAGACATTTTTATTGCTCATTCTAATTCTCATGGGAAACAACAGAAAAGCTGGTAGAAACTGTGAGAAACCAGGAAGACTCAGAAAACTACTGAAATTAAAAATATCA
Source organism: Phodopus roborovskii (assembly GCF_943737965.1). Taxonomy (NCBI): domain Eukaryota; kingdom Metazoa; phylum Chordata; class Mammalia; order Rodentia; family Cricetidae; genus Phodopus; species Phodopus roborovskii. Next base: position 42,952 of record NW_026125170.1, on the reverse strand, counting down.
AAATTCTCAGAAATGCACAAGGTTGTTTAATGTCATGTTCACTATTATAAAAGCAGTGGTGTTTGCTAGAGAATGAGATTCTCTAGCTGACCATGGCCTGCAAGTAGTTAATGGGTCTTCAAGGTTGCAACTGTTATTGGTTATCACCCACCCCTAGTTGGACTTCTTGGTAATTCAACTGCTTATGCTTTACTCATTACCCCATGAGTAATCCTCCACTAATGACAGTGTGATCGACAGCACTTATTGATTCACTAATCTGAAACTGAATACATCTATTTAGCCCATATTTTGTGTTCTATCTTTGTTTGTAATCATTCTTCAAGTCTCTCCAAAAAGCCCCATACTAGGTCATACAGCATTAGGTTCAAATTGTAATGATATCATGAGAAGATGGCAATCTTATATTGTTCTGTAGCAGGAACTGTACATGACAGTGGATCGACCAGTCTTTAAAGTGGACTTGAAATTTAGAAAATGATTGCTCCATATCTGGACCTCTAATTATAGAGGCATTATTCAATTGCTTCACTTCATTAAAGATTAGTTTTGCCCTTTGCTAAAGAGGGATGCAATGCCTTAGTGGCTTTTTCCTATCAGGCAATAGGTCAGCAGTTTTACATTCCTCTCAAATAATTACACTATCATGATGTTTAAATAACTGTCCATTCTCCACCCTGCATCCATCATCATTTGGATGACGAAAGCAATTTCTACATTGTATTATTTTGAAGAAAAATGTGACATTATCTGTTGTTCTGGTCTGCTCCAAATTCAAACAGAGTAAGAATAATAACTTCCTGAATTGTAGAACAAGAAAACCATTTCTACCTCTGTACTCAATAGAGGAAGCAGTAGACACTGAATTATGATCAATACTTTAATTAGGAAAGAAAAAATTTTTGAGCAAAATATGAATAATAAAGGTTTCAGAGACTATAGGCCAGTAATAATGATGACCTGAGTGACAGTTCCATGCTTATCTGGACATCATAAAACTGACACTAGATCTATTTGTATCAAATCAGCCTTTGACAACAGCTAATAAAATTTATTGTGCTAAGTTCTTTAATATAGTAAACTTAAGAGTCTTAAAATACATGCCTTTAAGACTGTTGTTAAAACTTCACTTCAATAATTTTTGAAAGCTACTTTCAGCACTGTCATTTAATCAAAATTGCTTTTTTCCCTATATTCTAAAATTCCTTGAAATAGAAATAACTTTAGTCTATTTAAAACTTGTAAAATTTTCTGAAGAATAAGATTTGCAATGTATTTTATTTTTATGCAGTTACTGAGGAGAGAAAAGTCCTTGATGTTTAGGTCCATTTGACTTTAATTTAAATACATAAAGTAGAGATTTTTTGTAATTGCAAGCTTACCTGCCAGAGGACTATGGTATAAAAAGAAAACACAATAAAAATGTAATTACAGAAGCTTGCTCATGTTTTTTTCTCTTTGAAAGAAGTTAATGTTAGATAAGAAAGAGCTGATTTCTATTACTTTTATGATTACAGTATTCTATTTATGTTCTCCTCCTGAATTAATTTCCTTGTCTAATGCTAACCTTGGTGAAGATCCTTTTAAAATACTTTAATGAGCCGAGTACATAAATCATCTCAGTGAACACAAATACTTGAATGCAAAATTCTATAGAGAGCTTTCTGATGATTTTTGAGTGGTAAACATCTTAAAGGCTTCATGCCTCATCATATTTCCATCAAACTTAGAAAAAATACTTGTCCTTTTATACAAACAAAACAGGAGTAACATATTCATAATGATAATTGAAAACTAATATGCAGACTTACATGTATTATTGTAATATTAAGAAAGACAACCAGCATCCCTGTTGTCTCTTGCATGTCCTCATTCCCCTCAATTGTGATTTGACAATCCCAATATTGAAGTTCAATAATAACTACAATTTGGTTTTTATCACATGTCAAATGTTATATTCTCATCTGTATTTTAGAATTCAATTTCATCATTATAATTAACCAACTTTCAATTAGTGTTGTCACAAATGACTAGTCAAGACAAAATTGTGCTTGCATTTTACCATTGAACATGAAGAATTGAGGACTAAATAAAAAAAAATGATCAAGGTTGCATGCTTGCTACATCAGGGATATTTTAAGGGTGCGAATCAAGATAATACTTTATAAATCATTAACAGTTATACAGTCTATTGTAGTGAATAACGAATTTTTTGTAACATATTTTCTATATTCATTATTTCTCCCACTGATATTGCATTTGTCTGCAAGGAATGTCATTTATTTGATTCTAATTTAGAGGTACCTGAAAGAAACTGAAGTTTGGTCTTGAGAACACAGTCAATATTAACAGAAATAAAATCATCTCCCTGTTGTAAAACTAACAAAGCATATGGATATAGAAAAAAATACGTTTTTTTTTTTTAAAGTCCTAAAACCATGATTCAGAAATAATACATATTTCTTACAATATTGATTTATTTCTACCTATTTACTGTTTTCTTATACTTGTTTCATTGTCTTATCAATTTAGACAAATTCTGCCTTTGTATGTCAGCTGTCAGCTTAATCCTTGCTTATGTGCATCATCTAAAAAGATCTAAATTATGCTAGGTATCTGGTGTAAGTAGAAGAGAAAGGGACTGTACTTCCCAAAACTGTTTGTTTTGGTTTCATGTGTCATTTGGTATTGAGGAGACATCATGAAAATGGGTTGTATGTGATTTCTTTGTGTGAATATCACACCATTTTGCTAAGATAATTATAACGTTAATTAATACAATCCGATTTAACCATTATGATATGTTTAATCTATTGATTATAAGAATGTGTTACTGTAATCTATGACTAACTGCATAAACACAAATAATAGATAATTCATTGTAATTTTGTTAAATGTATGTTCCTTAAATACGCATTGATACTATTTATTTAAATCCCCATGAAATCCAATCAAAACTCTGTCACTTTATTATAGAAAAAATATTAAAAGAATATATATTATAGTAAGATAAATACCTTAAGACTTACATTTATATTTACATATTAAATGAATAATATATACTGCCTTAATGTAAAATGCTGAACATCCTTTGCTCTAATCAGGAGATTCAATATTAAAGATTCTATTTCTGTTGCCATATTTTCTGCTTTGAAATGTATTAGAATGTAAAATCTGATAGTCTGATCTTGAATTAAAAAAAAGGGTACAAGAACTATTTTGATCAAGTGTCACTCTGTGACTTTAACCATCAACATACCAATTCTGAATTATAAAATAGATACTATGCAAAGAGAAAATGCCCATATTATATAAAAATTCCATTAATATTGCATTCCAACATATGTAGACTAAAGTTTGAGAGCTCACTAAATATATGAAACCATGTCCAAAATTATCTCAAGTCTTATTTTTCATTTGCTATAGGTATACAACTAATGAAAAGTACTGTAGTTGTGCAGAATGCATGATTTTCAGCCACATTATTCATAGACTGCCATTAAGATGTTGGAGCAGTGAGTCTTGTGAGGAAACCCAAGGTGTTGAATAGACCCATCCATAGAGTGCTAGTGTGTCAAACATCACTTTACCACTTTAAATTGCAGTCAATATAAGCTATAATTGTATTTCCATTTATCATGAATATCTAAAGTCTCCCTGTGTTGGTTTGAAAGAAAATAGCCTCCAAATGGAGTGAAACTATTAAGAATTGTTGCCTTGCTTAAATAGTCATAGCCTTGTTGGAGGAAGTATGTCACTATGTGGGTGGGCTTAGGTCTTTTTCTTGATGCATTCCGATCAAGATGAATCCAGCACTATGTCTGCTTACAAATGGACATGCTCCCTGTCATGATAATAATGAACTGCATCTCTGAAACTGAAAGATCCTTTAATTAAATGTTTTCTTTATAAGAGTTGTCTTGGTCATGCTGTCACTTTACAGCAAGGGAATCCGTAACTTCCACACTCCTCTATGCAGACACCCAAATATCTTTCCAAATGATGATCATTGATGGGAACATCAGTATTAAAGTAAAAATAATTTTGGAATATGTGGATAATTTTCAACTTATTTAAATTCACCCCACATATATTCTGGGCTAAGTTTTCCTTTCATCACAATGTGTTGGGAGACTGAGGAGAATTCTGTAGCTTGCCGCTTTGTGGCTTGCTGATTTCTGATCATTTCTCACAGAGGTACATTAGGAAACATAAAAATCCTATCAGCTAAGGAGAAATGAAATAAAAAGGAAATTGAGCCAAAAATCCTGATTCTCTGAGTTCTATTACAAAGTTCTTAACTGTTCTGTAATCTAATTTCTCTACAATTTAGTGTTTTCTTTTAGTTAAAAGAAGAGAACAATAATAGTGAGTTCACAAAGGAAAAATTGTTCAGCTAACATATATATTAAATCAAAAAGACTAAAATGAACTATCCAGCAGAGCAAATATTCAGGTATTGTACTAAATGTGACACCCCCAAAAGACACCTGCATATAATTTCTTGGCTTTAGTTTTTACCCATAGAACATCTTGCTGTTGACTTCTGTTTCTTGGTAGTTAAAACAGTACAAGTATCTCCTGTAACTCCACAGTCCTCCTCCCTAGCATAGATTATTTATATTATTCTGGTATAAATTTTTATTTAATCCTCATTAGTGGTCTTAGTTAATTTTTATAATCACCAGTTTAAATAAAGAACCATGTAGTCTGACTAGGAACTCTTTCATTGTTAAGTCACCTTTTACAAAAACTAAGAAAAAAATCAAGAGAATTTCAGAAATTGATTCAGTCTCTGTCTCTTTCTCCCTCTTCTCTCTCTGTGTGGATGAGAAAGAGATTTCTCATCTTCATATTTTACATGCAAACTATCATTTTATATAAAACCTGCTATATACAAATTTCCATTTCTATAATCCTTGAGGTATGAATTGGATATAACTGAAGATGAATCATGACCTTAAACATGATAAAGAAGCTCCTCATTGGAAGGCTGATGGAACTAAATTGTGTCAATTTGAAATATTACAAAATGATCCAAAGGGGCAAAAAAACAGATCAAATTAAAAACTAAACTAAAAATCAAACTAAAAAAATAAACAAAGAAAAAAAGAAAGCAAGAAAAAAGAAAGAGAGAAAGTACATGAGAGAAGAATTCCACCAAGCAGGGCCAGGTCACACAAGCTTGAATGGGTGAATGAATAGCTTAGCAGTAGGACTGTACCCATCCCTGAATTCAGTCCTGTGACCCCATTTCCAGGCTAATGTTATTGAAATTCTTGTCTTGTCCTGTTGATTCTGAACCCTGACCCCAATCCTAGTGGACTTCTGCCACCAAGGCACAGATAATACTAAACAGAATCAATACATGATCTGCCACCAGTAGAAGTGCACCCTTCCTTGTATTCTCACACCCACCTACACATAAAATTTCCCCAGACCCATGCCATCCCAGATCAACCCAGGCTACCCCCCAATACCAGAAGACTTATAACAAGGAGGCCTACCACAGAGAAGACAGAAAGTTAAGGTATCCCTCCCTTCCAGAGGAAGTATAACCATCCCTGAATTCTGTACCCCATGTACACCATCCCATGTCATATCTAACTCCAATGGACTTTCCACCACTGAGGTGTAGACCATACCAGGTGCAACCTGTGAATGGTGAATGTGAATAACCCTTCTGCTCTTGCCCTTCCTCCTCCCACTTCAGTACCAGAACCAATGTTGGGCCATGTCTCCAACTTATGAGGAATCCCAGAACATTGGTGCACTCATATCAGTCTATGAGCGATTGACAGACCCACGCATGGTCCAGATATACTACTGCTAGGCACTGGATTCTGCTGCACTAAGAACCATACCACTGCTCTGTTCTTGCTACCTCATCACCCTCCCCTTGGTAACCCTTATGCAGAACTCTGCCAGACTCCATAGGCCAAGTTACAGTCCTAACCAGTATGAAGATAAGCCCCAGTACATTTATCAGAGAACAAACTGGTTTTATTGGAGGGCAGGAAAAACTGAGAAAGACTTTTGCCTTACTGGAAGCCATATCAGATCAAGGGAGCCTAAAGCCCAGCAGAGTATCCTACTCAACCTGAAGATTCACTTGCAACAACATTGGGATCAAGATGTAAAATAAATAAACAAACAACTAAAAATAAATAAAATGATGTGTATGGTAGTTCATGGAGGGAGAGACAGGAGGTTCTCTGTCTAATTAGGATCCTTAGTCTAATTGGAGAGCTCCATGACCAGAGCCTGTCTCAAAGTTGACATATGGCTGTTCAGTAGGTCTTCCAACCTCCATGGGCACATGTGCACACACAGGAACTTGTACACACATAAACAAGCACCTATATGCACAGAGTTTATTTTTTAAAAACAAAAATTAAAAGTGCCCAAATCCAAAAACATGGAAAAATCAAACTGGCACTGACTTGGAAGCTTCAGCCCTACTATGAAGCTTTAACAATGCTGTTATAAGCACTGCTGAAAATATCTTGTTATGGAACATCATTAAAAGACCTGTAATAGTGCTTGTAACACTCTTAGTAGTAGTCAAACTAACCAAAACACAATTCATTGAATTCTGCACCACATATTAAGTGCAGGTAAGCATGACTGTTGGTGACCTGGTAAAGCTTACATGCAATGAATTTTATAGAGCTGCAGAGTAGATGCGGGGTTGAATCTATAATTTGATGGTATCTTTGGTGAAAGCAAACATTCTAGCAGCTTTCTTACTTGGATCAAATACTGGAATATCACAATCTCGCAATTGAGTATATTTTGGTTGTTTGATTAGAAAAGCAAAAGATCCCATCACCTACTGGATGAAGACTGTAGTATGGCATTTAAGGAAATCATCAATCTAATTATAGGGGAAGGGGCTTTACAGTAGCCTCTCCACTATTGTTTAGATTCTTAGCTGGGGTCATCATTGTGGATTTTGAACATTTTTTCTACTGCCAGATTTTACTTTTAACCTATTTAATGTCTCACTCTATTAATTTACCTTTTCTTGCTGTCTTATATTCTTCCCCAGTCACAGTCTTCCTGATCCCTCATGTTCTCCACTCCCTCTCCTCTTCTCAACTTCTCTTTTTCCTCCCTTCTCTCCCACGTCCTGCTGTGCTCCCAATTTACTCAGAAGATCTTGTCCCTTTCCACTCTTTCCACTGTAACAGGGAACCATGCATGTCTCACTTATGGTCCTCCTTGTTTCGCAGTTTCTCTGGAGGTGTGGACTGCACACTAGTAGTCCTTTGTTCTATTTTTTATATCCATATATGAGTGAGTGCATACTATGCGTGTCTTTCTGTTACCTGGGTTATCTCACCTAAGATGTTTTTTTCCTGTTCCATCCATATGCCTCTGAATTTCAAGATTTCACTTCCCACCTCCCCCAATGATTAGTACTCCATTGGGTAAATGTACCACATTTTCTCCACTCATTTTTCAGTTGAGAGACATCTGGGTTACTTCCAGGTTCTTGCTACTATAAACAAAACTGCTATGTACATATTTGAACAGATGTCCTTCTTGTAGAAATGTACATCCTTTTGGTATATGTCCAAGAGTAGAATTTCTGCATCTTGAGGTAGACTGATTTCATTTCTCTAAGAAACTGCCAAATTGATTTTCAATTGGCTACACAAGTTTGCAATAGAGGACTGTTCTCTTTTGTCCACATCATCTCCAGCATAAACTATCATTGTTGTCTTTGATTTTAGCCAATCTGGCAGGTCTAAAATGGTATTTCAGAGTTGTTTTGATTTGCATTATCATGATGGCTTAGGATGTCGAACAATTCCTTGAATGTCTTTCAGCCATTTTAGATTCCTCCACTGAGAATTTAATTGTATTATTTGGCTTCTTAAGTTCTTTGTAAACTTTGGAAATCAGACCTCTGTCAGATGTGGTGTTCGTGAAGATCTTTTTCTAATCTGTGGGCTGCCATTTTGTCTTGTTGACTGTGTCTTTTGCCTTACTGAAACTTCTTAGCTTCAGTAAGTCTCATTTATTAATTGTCAAACTTAGTTTCTGTGCCACTGGAATTACGTACATGAAGTGATCTCCTGTACTGATTCATTCAAGGGCAACTCCCACTTTCTGTTCTAAGACAATCAGAGTAGGTAGATTTTTGTTGAATTCTTTGTTCCATTTGGACTTATGTTTTGTGCATGTCAATAGATACAGATCTACCTGCAGTCTTCTATATGTCAGCAGACAGTTATACCAGCACCATTTATTGAAGATGATTTCTTTTTTTTTCACTTTATAAGTTTAGATTCTTTGTCAAAATCAGGTGTTCATAGGTGTGTGGATTAATATCAGGTTTTTCAATTCCATTCCATTTGTCTACTAGTATGTTTTTGTGCAGTATCAAGCAGTTTTCTTTACTATAGCTACATAGTAGAGCTTGAGGTCAGGAAAGGTAATGCCTCTGGGAAATTCATTTATGTAAAGGGTAGTTTTGTCTATCCTGGTTTTTTCATTTTTCCATCTATAACTGAGTATTGTCCTAACAAGATCTGTGAACAATAGTGCTGGAAATTTGATGGGGATTGCATAGAATCTGCTAATTGTTTTTGGTAAGATTCCATTTTTACTATGTTGATCCTACCTATCCAAGATCATGGGAGATCCAATTTTTATTATCTTCTTTATTTCTTTAACAACTCATAGCTTTTGTTGTATAGGTCTTTCACAATCTTGGTTAGAGTTACCTCAGATATTTTATGTTGTTTGTGGCTATTGTAAAGAGTGATATTTCTCTGATTTCTTTCTCAGCCCATTTACTGTATATGTATGGTAGAACTACTGATTTTTTTATTTTTGGGTTAATATTGTATCCTGCCACTTTGCTGAAGGTTTCCATCAGCTGTAGGAGTTCCCTTGTAGAGTTTTTCTGGTCACTTATGTAAACTATCACATCATCTGCAATATATGAAAGTTTTACTTCTTCCTTTCCAATGTGAGTCCCCTTCACCTTCTTTTGTTGTCTCAATGCTCCAACTAGAACTTCAAATACAATATTGAAGAGATATTGAGAGAGTGAACAACCCTGTCATGCTCCTGATTTTAAGGAATCATACTGAGTTTCTCTCCTTTTAGTTTGATGTTGGCTGTTGGCTATTTGTATTGCCTTTATCATGTTTGGGTATGTTCCTGATATCCCTGATCTCTCCAAGACCTTTATTATGAAGAGGTGCTGGATTTTGTCCAAAGATTTTTCAGCATTTAATGAGATAATCATGTGGTTTTTTTTTCTTTCTCAGGTTATTTATATGGTGCATTACATTGATGAATTTTTGTATGTTGAAACATCCTTGCATCGCAGGAATGAAGCCTACTTAATCATGATGTGATGGGAGATGTCATTATGTATATATGTTTCTCATACTGGTTAATGAATAAATCACTGTTGGCCAATAGGAAAGCAAGATAGGCGGAACTAGGAGACAAGGAGGAAATAGGTAGTAGTAAGGAGGGAGTCAGGATGGAGAGCCTGGAGAGAACAGAACCGCCATTCCTCAGCTCTTGGTAAGACCACATGGAAATATATAGAAATGTGTTAATAATGAAGACAGAGCTACCAATAAGAAACTAGCACTTGGCCAATAGCATCATATCAAATACAGAGTTTCTGTGCATTATGTGGAGCTAGCGACGTGGCGGCAGGACAAGACCAGGCGGCAGGTGGAAAAACCGTACTCTTTAAAAATGGCGCCCTTGTGGCTAGTAAGAACTTCCACTTAAAATTTAACAAAAGCTTTAAAAAGGGTTTTGAAAACAAAAGAACAGAAACAAGCAAGGTTTCTTGGTAACAGCATTTTTCTTGGTTGAACTCTGCTTTGCAAGAGACAAGCAGATATTTGCATGACTCCTTTAAGAGAGGTTTCCTGACTCAGCATAAGCAGCAAAAAACCACATGGCTTTTAAGAAGCACTGCTAACAATTTATTGGTGTGTATCAGAGCTGGCAATGGCAGTGACCACATCTCCAAGCCAGCAGCATGCAGAGCAAGGCAGTGACCACAGCTTTCAGTGCTGGCAGTAAAGTAGCCGCCACCATCTTTTATAAACCATGGCAGAAACAATAAAGACTTTCATTTTAGCAATGTTGTTGTTTATCAGATAAAAGACTCGTGGCCAGAAAAAAGATAAAGATTTACAGTAAAGACAGATTCATATTAAGAAAAACCTCTAAAGGTTTACAGTGTGTTTTAAGAAATACATAGGCTTGGGGAAAAAAAATGGTTTTAAAAAGAGAGCGAGGAGCTGGGTGTGGTGACACACGCCTTTAATCCTAGCACTCAGGAGACACAGGCAAGCAGATCTCTTGTGATTTCAAAGTAAACCTGGTATGCAGAGTGAATTCCAGGACAGATAAGAGTTACACAGAGAAACCCTGACTCAAAAAAAATAAAAAATAAAAAGTAAAATAAATGGAGTAATAATAAAGCCACATAAAGATGAAAAGCTCAGAGAGAATCTGGTTACTGTATGGTATTATATTGTCTTTGTATTGTTTGACTGCTGAGGAAACAACTGTTAAAACAAATGCTGCAGAATTAATTCAATTTATATATTTTAAAAATGCTTTGACTCCAAAATTTAATTTCAAGGACAAGTTACTGGGGAAAAGGATTTCTATTTTTGTTTCAACAGGAAATAAAAAGCTGTGGATTCCTTCCAGACTAATGTGGTTTGATCAAGCCAGACCGCCTGAAACAGAGTTCCTGGTGATCCAACATTCAAAACAGCTTGAACAAGGCAGCCTTGCAGACTACAGCCAGGATTTCTGCGTCTTCTTAAGATCCCCATGACAGCTCCCCCTATCAGCAGGAAGTAGTTTGGAAAGAACGATGCCCAAATTCCCAAATATTTTTTATAAATGTTTGTTTTCATTTAAATGGGATTGGTTATAAATGGCCAATGATCACAGCCAATTCTTTTTAAAGGTAAAAAGGGGGATATGGTATAGAAATGGATACTTGGTTTTGGATTAGATTTTCATGTATTGATACAATTTTAAGGACAATTTTGTGGTTTAGATGTTGTGTTTATATAACTCAGAAATGTAATGTATAATTTAGTACAGATTTTAGATAGCTACCCATAATAGTCAAAACTTATAGTTGAGTTAGTTAGGATTTCCAGAAATACAGAGATGTATTTAAGATAGATAGGCATCCTTCAAACCTTTCAAACACCTACAGAATATGGCATTTAAAATGGTTTAGGGTTTTTCTTGACAGTGAGACATAAATGCTCCTGGCAACACCACCTGAATCAGAAAGGAAGATGAAGATGAACATTGAAGAAATTCATTATGGAGTTTACTTCTAATATGGCAATACTAGGCCATTTGGACAAGATACTGTTCTTGTCTGGACTGTTTGAATTTATGCTGTATAAACTGGACATGCAGGACCCACAGAAAAGTGACTGCTGATTCAAGATGGACATTGCTACAGAGTTCCTGCTTCATGGAAGAGTCTGCCAGACAGTCTGCAGGACACAGAGAAAAGTGACTGACAAACTGCCAATACAAGAAGACAGTTTAAAGTTTCCTGCTTTGCTGAAGAGTCTGCCAGACACACACTATGGCCTATGGGCTGAAGATAGAAGATTACAAAAGAACTTCGAGTGACCAGGCAGTGAGTTGTCTCTATCATTTCTAGAGTTTATAGACTATCCTTCTGTGGTCTTTGAAGGAGTTGAAGACAGATAGTTATAGTTATAGTTTTTCTTAGTTAGGATTATAGATAAGTTACATAGACTTTAGACATACAAAGATAGGATAGATGATGGAATATTTTCTTGAATCTTGCTAAATGTTAATGGACTAAATATTGTTAACTGTGATTCTTGTTTGATAACTGTTGTGTTATATATTTTGCTGTTAAGGTTAAAACCCTTCATTTTATTTAGACAGAAAAGAGGAGATGATGGGAGATGTCATTATGTATATATGTTTCTCATACTGGTTAATGAATAAATCACTGTTGGCCAATAGGAAAGCAAGATAGGCAGAACTAGGAGACAAGGAGGAAATAGGAAGTAGTAAGGAGGAGTCAGGATGGAGAGCCTGGAGAGAACAGAACCGCCATTCCTCCGCTCTCGGTAATACCAGGTGGAAATACATAGAAATGGGTTAATAATTAAGACAGAGCTACTAATAAGAAACTAGCACTTGGCCAATATCATCATATCAAATACAGAGTCTCTGTGCATTATGTGAGGCTGGCGGACAAGACCAGGAAACGGGCAGATAAACCGTACTCTTTACAATGATGGATGAGTTTTCTGATGTGTTCTTGGATTCAATTTGCCAGTATTTTATTGAGTATTTTTGCATCAATGTTCATGAGGAAGATCAGTCTGTAGTTTTCTTTCTTATTTGTGTGTTGGGTACCAATGTAATTGTAGGTTTATAAAAAAAAATGTTTGGCAATGACACTTCTTTTTCTATTGTGCAGAACACTTTGATGAGTATTGGTATTAGCTTTTCTATGAATTTTTGTTAGAATTCTGTACTGAAATTACTGACCCAGGACTTTTTTTGTTTGTTTGTTTTTGAGACTTTTCTCGACTGTTTCTATTTCATTAGGTATATAATCTACTTAAATTGCTTTTCTGTTCTTGATTTAGTTTGATAAATTATATCTATGCAGAAAAGTATCTATTTCCTTTAAGTTTTTGAGTTTTGTGTACTATAGGTTTTCAAAGTATGACCTGAAGATTTTCTGGATATTTTCAGTGTCCATTCCTATCTCCCCCTTTTTACTTATGGTTTTGTTAATTTGCATGTTCTCTGCCTTTTGGTTAGTTTGCATAAATGTTTGAATTTCTTTTTTATTTTTATGCAGAACAAATTCTTGTTTCATTAAATTTTTTTGGTATTGTTTTCTTTGTTTCTACTTTATTGATTTCCACTCTCAATTTGATTATTACCTGGCATCTGCTCCTCCTGAATAAGTTTGCTTCTTTTTTTAATGTTAATTCTCTAGTGTGACTATTTTCATGTTTCTTAATTTGGTTGCTTAATGCTATGAAATTTCTTCTTAGCACTGTTGCAATGAGTCCCATAAGTTTGGATATGTAGTGTCTTCATTTTCAATGAATTCTTGGAAGTCTTTAACTTCTTTATTTCTTCTTTGATGCAGTAGTAATATAATAGAATACTTTAACATTGTTCAACTTTCATGAGTTTGTAGGTTTTCTGAAATTTGTATTGTTGTTGAATTCTAACTTTAAGCAATGGTGATCCCATAAAACACAGGGGGTTATTCCAATATTTTCTTTTTATCTGTTGAGGTTTCCTTCGTTGATGAGTATGGGGTTGATTTTAGAGAAGATTTCATGTGGTGATGAGAAGAAGATAAATTCTCTTTTATTTGAATGGAATGTTCTATTGATGTCTGTTAATCCATTTGGGTGCTAACTTCTGTTAGATCCTTTGTTTCTTTGTTTAGTTTCTGTCTTGTAGTCCAAGAAAATTTTAAGGAGGGAATGGGGAAGATGGGCCCGAGTATTGCCCAAAATCACCTTTTCCAGTGTGTATGGGGCAGCCAAGACTGTGGTGGAGCAGAAAATATTCTTTTCTTTTGTGTGTGTTTGTTTGTTTTCCAAAACATGATTTCACTGCAGCTTTGAAGGCTGTATTAGTACTCAGTCAGTACATCAGGTTGGCTTAGAACTCTGGGAGATCCACCTGCCTCTGCATCCTAAGTGTTGGGATTAAAGGTATGCACCAATATTGCCCATCTTAGAAAGCCTTTAATGAATTCAGTGTTGTGAATGAGAAGCCTAAAACTTATTGACACTTTTAATTAATGTTGTGATTTTTTGATGAACATTTCCATTTTACCAACAGAAAGCCATGAAGATAACACTTGGCTAATTTTTTTCCTTGCCTAAATTCAAACCTCTTCATTTAGTCATATAATTTTCATTGAAAGAAATGATATATGTGACTATGAATATGATGATAATACCCATTTCTTCAACTTATACAAAAAAGTCTTTGATGCTTAAGAAATCTTGACATTAAATTTAATGGAAAGAATTATTACACTTTTGGATAAGCTGTTCCCTTTTAAACATTTTTATTTAAATAATATTTTTTTTTCAATTATTTCCATACTGACCACAGTTGTAATGCAGTAAATGTAGGGATGTGTAGTTTTACAGTAAATGTAGGGTGGTAAGTTGATACTTCCTGAGGTTATATACTTTATATAACAGCCTTCAGCAGTTCAATATAAAAATTACACTTTTCACTTTTAAAAAAGCGTTTATATGTATGAGAGTTTGTCTTCATGTATGTCTTTACACCATGTGATAAAGAGAAGCTAGTGCTCTTTATTACTGAGCCATCTGTCTAGGCCCCCAAACTCCAAATTAATTTAGGTCTACATGTAGAATAAGAATAGTTTCTGTGAAGCTAAGCTAATTATTATGTATCTTGAAATTAAGTATTTTGTTTTATTTTATTTTCCCTTGCAAATGAGGAGACATTCTTGCTTGTCTTCTTTACAAATGGGGTTAGTTTCTAATTCACTAATAGTTTCACCAGAGCTTTAAATATTTGTGTTCTGAATTTTGCTTTATTATTTAAACCTGTGGGTCATGATATATTTCAGATGACAATTTACTTTACTTTGAATTTTGCTACTTTTATTTAATTATCAAACACAGGTATTAGAAGAAGGATGATAAAGATAAAAATGTTAAGCTATCTTTTCTGACTTATTAACACATTTATTTAATTTTAGTTTTTATGTGCATGAGTGTTTTGCCTGAATATATATATATATATATATATATATATATATATATATATATATATGTACCACATACATTTATAGTTTATGAAGAGGCCAAAAGAGAGTACCCAAATCCCTGAAATAAAAGTTACAGATGATAGTAAGCCACCATGTGAGTGAGGAAACCAAAGTTAGGTCTTGGTGAAGGGTTTCAACTTAACAATTTTTATAGCACCTTCTTTACCATTTTAATTTGAATCAACAATATTTTTCTTTAGAAATAATACATTGAGCCAGAAACATTATCTTTCTTAAAAAAAATGTACTCTAAATGTTTAAGTTCCAAATACAAATGACAAAAATAAATATACAACGTATTTATTGTGAGTACAGGGCCAAAAATTGCCAAAACCAAGTAAATTGTGTTTTGCTAACATAGAAATATCTATATTTCAATGTATTTTTCAGTTGTTATAATTGGCTCTGAAAATTCAATAAACACTCCTAGATGCTTGGATAAAAATGTCCATATGAAACCAAGTATTCTATATAATGAATGAAATATAAATATTATATGATAAATAAATACCTTATAAGTTTATAGAACCTTTCAGTTCTATAAAGGTATAGATAGGTGGTAGATAGTCAGATAGATAAATAGGAAGGAAAAAAGGAATGAAAGAAGGAAGGAAAATGAAAGGAAAGAAAAGAAAAGAATGATAGATGCCAGAAAGGTTTTCCTACACTTTGTGTCCGTTTCTTCAGGGTGGGAACTCAAAACCAAAAGTCAAAAACCCAACAAGTTTAAAAAACAGCTTTTCAAATATACCCAGAAGCTCCTAAAAACAGGATGCTTGAAATTGCCTTTAAACAAAGAAAAGACACTCCAAACATAAAATGAAGGTTACCGACATTCAAGAGTAGAGAAAATTAAATTACAGTCAATGTAAAACTTACACAAGATCACTTAATCCAATAGACGGTTCCTCTTTTCTTTTATTCTTGAATGTATGGAACAGGATAGAGTGTAAAGAAGAAGCTGGAACAGGAATATTTCCTTTGTTTCATTAGTCAATGTATTTTAAATATTCAGTTAATGTTTGAAACTAAAGAAAGTACTAAAGACAGTTCTCAATCTACTAATGAATCACATGTGTTGTCCCTTTACCCTGCTCTGCAATATTGTATGTTTAGAAACCAAACCAGTATATAACTATTTCTTCATTGATTTAATAATGAATTAATGTACAGAAAAGTTCTTCTAAATATTTTATTGTTTTTCAATATAATTTACAAATGTTTTGTTTGTAGCTAAAAGTACAACTTGAGGAATTAATATGAAAAATATCCTATTTTTAGGAAAGTTTCAAATCTTATTTTGCTAGGTATAAAATAAAACTGTTGGTTTAGTTATTCTAAGTTTGATTACTTAAAAATGATTGAGAAATCATATATTTGAATTTTGTTTTCCCTCTCCTGGAGCCCAGATTGATCGGCTCTGCTTTGAGCAGTAGGTTAAAATGTAAATAATGCCACAATAGTTTGCATTTTACCATTTAAAGGAACTGCAGATTATGATTCCTTCTTTTAGAACCGTGAACCAACATGTAAGCTCCATTGTTTTGTTAAGCCAAATATCAAGATTATGTAAAGTATACACAGGGGTCATACGAATCCTGTCTTCAAGCTCATCTTAAGTTAAAATACCACAATAATGAATCATCTTGGGTCAATCTGTGGGTTTGATGTGAAAAGTTCCTTGTGATCCAGTTAGATTGATATACTGAGTACTTTGACTGGAGTACACATACCAAGAAGGGAGAATGTACTACTGCAGAGTGTTTTCTGTGATGTCCATACAGGTTTTGTGGCATGTGCACACCCATATGAATACATGTACATACAAAAATTAAATATGGATTTTATACAAAATATAGCATATTAGGCATTTCAGAGAAGTAAAGAAAATAGCTCAACACTCTAAGACACCTAGTTTATCTATATCTTTAATTCCTTATCTGAATTACTTCTCAATTCAATAGAGGGAAATATAAAGACAAAACAAATTTATACTAAGTTTGAATTAGTATATTATGTAACACACATGACTGGAAGAGTAATAGTAAGAATCAAACATTTCTTAAACAAATGAGAAGCCATACATATCTGTACAATGATTTCATTCTCTAGAAATAAATCTTTGCTTTACCATTCCACACCCTAATATTGTATAAACTGTAGTGAACATAACATGTTTAACTTTTCTTTACTATATTATGCACAATATTTTCTTTTCCCTGAAACTTAAGGATTAGCCCTCACTATATTTAAAGTTAATCCTTATAATTTGTAGTTTTATATATTACACTTCACACATCACAACTATGAAATTTATTATAATTTAATATATTAAGTTAAGAAACATACTCCTTTAATATATGTTTAACCAGTGTACATTGTAGTGATAATTAATCCAAGATGATCAAGGGCAAATAGTAACTTGGAAAGGAAAGGTTAAAAAGACAAAATAGTGATTCCTATCACTGGGCCTCTGCTAGAGGCCTCAACTCAGCTGGAGAGTGCCTGGTCCCTGCCAGAACAGCCTATCCCCTTGAGACCATCCTGACTGAGTACCTGCCTGCTGGATCTTTGACACTGATCACATGGCCTCTGCTGGAGTCTGATCTTTGACCTCCATTACTGGGCCCCTGCCTGAGGAGAGACCTACTAGAGAGCTTGGAACACCCAGAGCTACAGACATCGAACTAAGCCCACCATGGGAGAACCATAGAGAGAAAGAGACCAGAATTGCACCTACTGGAAGAAGCAATGGGAAGATGGCAATACAAGAAAACACCTAACAATAGAAAGAAAGCATAACACCAGCAGAATCTAGGGACTTTATAGCTACTAGACCTGAACACCCCAAAACAGATGCATCAGAAGAGAATGACTTAAAAAATATCCTCACTTATAGTGGGAGACTTCAACACCCCCCCACTGCTAGACAGGACCACCAGTCAGAAACTTAGGAAAGAATCAAAAGAATTAACAGAAGTTATGTCTCAATTGGGTTCAACACACATCTACAGAACATTCCATCCAAATACAAAAGAATATACCTTCTTCTCTGTTCCACATGGTACCTTCTTTAAAATTGACCACATACTAGGTGGCATAACAAACCTCAACAGATACAAAAAAAATCAAATACTCCCCTGTATCTTAACAGAACACCATGCTTTAAAATTAGAATTCAACAACAAAACAAATGGCAGAAAACTTAAAAACTCATGAAAACTGAACAATGTGCAATTGAACCATACCTGAGTCAAAGAAAAAAATAAAGAAATTAAGTACTTCCTAAAATTCAACGAGAATGAGGACTTATGGGACACCTTGAAAGCACTGCTGCAAGGGAAGTTCATTGCACTAAGTGCCCATATGGAGAAAGTAAGATAATCATATTAGAGAATTAACAGCACTACTGAAAGCTTTAGAACAAAAAAGGAGCAAACTCACCTCAGAGGAGTAAACGCCAGGAAATAATCAATGTGAGGGCTGAAATCAACGAAGTAGACACCAGGAAATCAATACAAAAAATCAATGCAACAACGAATTGGTTTTTCAGGAAAATCAACAAGGTGGACCATCCGTTATCCAAAGTAACCAAACAGCAGAGAGAAAACATGCAAATTAAGAAAATCAGAGAAGGAAAGGGGGACATAAAAATGGAAAATTAGGAAATACAAACAATTTTCAGGTCATACTTTGAAAACCTGTACTCCAGAAAATTTGAAAATTCAAAGAAATGAACAAATTTCTGGAAAATTATCACTTAGAAAAATTAAAGCAGGAACAGACAAACAACTTAAATACACATACAACCCCTAATAAAATAGACTCAGAAATCAAAAGCCTTCTAAGCAAAAAAAAAAAAAAAAAAAAAAAAAAAAAAAAAAAAAAAACCCAAGGCCAGATGGCTTCAGTGTAGGATTCTACCAGACCTTAAAGGATGAGCTAATACCAATACTCCTCAAATTATTCCACACAATAGAAACAGAAGGTTCATTACCAAACTTTTTTTATGAGGCCACAATCACCTTGGATACATGTGACTCAAAGACACAACTAAGAAAGAAAATTACAGACCAATATCCCTGATGAATATTGATGCAAAAATACTCAATAAAACACTGGCAAACCAAATCAAAGAACACATCAGAGAAATCATCCAACATGATAAAGTAGGCTTCATCCCAAGGTTGCAATGATGATTTAACATAAAGAAATCTATCAAAGTGATTGACCATATAAACACAATGAAAAGAAAAACCACATGATCATCATCCTAGAGGCTGAAAAATCCTTCGACAACATTCAACACCATTTCAGGATAAAGGTCTAGGAGACATCACAGATAATAGAAACAAATCTAAACATAATAAAAACAATATACAGTAAACCAACAGCCAACATCAAACTGACTGGATAGAAGTTTAAGGCAATTCCTCTAAAATCAGGACAAGACATGGCTGCCCTCTCCATATCTCTTCAATATTGTGATAGATGTTATAGCTAAAGCAATAAAACAACAAAAGGAGTCAAGAGGATACAAATTGGAAAGGAAGAAGTCAAACATTCCCTATTTGCAGATAATATGATAGTTTACATAATTGACCCAAAAAACTGTACCAGGGAACTCCTAGAAGTGATAAAAAAAAAAAAAAAAAGAAAAGAAAAAACCTTCAGCAAACTAGCAGGATACAAGATATACTTAAAAAAAAAATAGCCCTACTTTATTCAGATGACAAAAGACCTGAGAAAGAAATAAGAGAAACATCACCTTTTATCATAGCCACAAACAACATAAAGTATCTTGGCATAATGCTTACCAAACAAGTGAAAGACCTATATAATAAGAACTTGTGCCTTTAATGAAAGAAATTAAAGAAGATACCAGAAAATGAAAAGATCTCCCATGTACTTGAATAGCTATGATAAACATAGTAAAAATGGCAATCTTGCCAAAAGCAATCTTCAGATTCAATGCAATCCCCATTAAAATCCCAGCACAATTCTCTACTGACTTTGAAAGGATCACAATCAACTTTATATGGAAAAACAAAAGACCCAGCATGGCAAAAAAAAAAAAAAAAAAAAAAAAAAACAACTTCAGGAGGCATCACTATGCATGACTTCAAGTTCTACTAGAACTTCTATAGAGCTATATTCCTGAAAACAGACTGCTTTTGGCACAAAAATAGGCAAGTAGATCTATGAAATCAAATCCAAAATCCTCATATTAACCTATAATCCCAGGAACAACTGGTTTTTGACAAAACAGGTAAAAGTCAACAATGGGAGGAGGTAATCATCTTCAACAAATGGTGCTGGCACAATCAAATGATGGTGTGTAGATGACTGCAGATACATCCATATCTATTGCCGTGAACAAAGCTCAAGTCTAAAAGGATCAAACAACTCAACATATATCCAGCCACACTGAACCTCATAGAAGAGAAAGTGGGAGGTAACATTGAATAAATTGGTACAGGAGACTGCTTCCTGAACATAACACCATGAACACAGACCACAGACACTGAGATCAAAAATTAATATAGGGGACCTCCTCTAACTTAGAAGCTTCTGTAAGGCAAAGGACACAGTTGACAAGACAAGACAAGCAGCCCACAGACTGAGAAAATATCCTCACCAATCCTACATCTGACAGAGGGAATATCTCCAAAATAATCAAAAAACTCAAGAAACTAGTCAAATAACACCAAATAACCCTACTAAAAATTGAGGTACAGAACTTACCAGAGATCTCTCAATAGAAGAATTCAAAAAAGGCTAAAAGACAGTTTTTAAAAAGTGCTCACAACCTTAGCTATCAGGGAAATGTAAATCAAAACAACTTTGAGGTACCATCTTACTCCTGCCAGAATGGCTAAAGTTAGAAACACCAAAGACAACTTATGCTGGAGAGGATGTGGAGAAAGGGGAACTCTCCTACACTGTTGGTGGGAGGGCAAATTTGTATAGCCCTTTTGAGATCAGTATGGCAGTTTCTCTGGAAAATGGTAATCACTCTACCACAGAACCTGGCAATCCCCCTCTGAGGCATATACCCAAATGATCCACATCTATACAACAAAGGCATGTGCTCAACTGTGTTCATAACAGCATTAATTGTAATAGCAAGAACCTGAAAGCAACCTAGATGCCCCTCAACTGAAGAATGGATAAAGCAGATCTGGCACATTTACACAATGGAATGCTAATCTGCAGGGAAAGAAAAAAAAAACAAAAAACAAAAAACAAAAAATGGAATCTTGAAATTTGCAGCCAAGTGGATGGAACTTGAAGAAACTATCCTGAATGCAGTGACCCAGTCACAAAAAGAGGAACATGGTATGTACTTGCTCATATATGGATTTTAGACATAGAGCAAAGGATCACCATCCTACAATTCATATCGCTAGAGAAAAGAGGATACTAGGGAGAATTCTAAGAGATTCATATGAGGTCTATCACAGTAGGGAAAGGGACAGGATCTCCAGAAAGCAAGCAGAGTGGGGTGAGGGCAGGGCAGTGAGTGGAGAGGAAACTAGGAGAAAGAGAAGGGGAGGGAGAGGAAAGCATGTGTTACTCAGAAGATTGAGTCAGGTTAGGAATAGATGAGTGAGAGAGAGAGAGAGAGAGAGAGAGAGAGAGAGAGAGAGAGAGAGAGAGAGAGAGAGAGAGAGAGAGAGAGAGTAGAAGAGGGAACCATTATTGGTTTGAAGAGAATACTGAACCTAAAGAAATGTCCAGAAACCTATGAGACTGAACCCAGATAACAATTTGAGCAACAGTGGAAAGGCTCCCATAAATGCCCTTCCCTGATAATGAGATTGATGACTAACTTATCCATCTTCATAGATCCCTCTTCTAGTAGCTGATAGAAACAAAAGCAGACACCCACAATGAAACACTGAGCTGAACTAGGATTCATATGCAGAGGAGGACAAGACCAGGCTACAGAAAAAATTACAGACAGCTGACCTGAACAAGGAGGAGATAAGTGGCCACCAGACTGATAGCTGGGAATCCAGCATGTGACTAACACAGACCACCTGAATATGGGTCTCAGATAGAAGGAATGAGCAGTCGAAGTGACCTCAGACAGTAGAACCAGGTGCACAAAAGAACTTGTGGGGCATATCCCCATGAAGGAATGTTCCCTTAACCTAGCCACAGGAGAGAAGTCCTAGTCCCTATTCCAAATGACTTGACAGATTTGGATAACCCTTCCTAAAGGTCATCACCCTACATGTGTAGTGGATGGAGGGTGGGAGGTGATGGTGTTTGGGGGCACGAAACTGTCAGAGAGAGGGAAAGATGAGGGAGGGAGGGAGCACAGGAGTTAGAAATGGGATCATATGTAAAATAAAAAATAAAAATAATCAAATATAAAAAAATCAAAATAGCAGTCACATTGTAACATCTTCTTCTGCTGTACCTAGATCTCCAGTAAATATTTATCTTTTGTACAATTTAATCAAGTAGGCATGAGCTAGTTTATTTGAAAATTATTTCAAAGTTCTATTTCATGTACTATCTTAAGCAATGTTTTCGTGTAAGCATCTACATTATTGATACTAATGTTCATATATTACATAAAGGAATAATATTGGTAAAACCTGTTCCCTCAAGTAAATGAAGAGACTCCCATCTTATAATAACAACCTCCCACAACAATATAATCAGGCTCAGTGACTCAGAAGAAATAAGAAAGTAAGCCAACAAACCAAACAACATAAAAATAAATCAATGGCCAATAATAATCTTTGAAGCCACCCGGTTCTCTCAGGTAGTTATTGTTTAATTAAGGAGATAAATTATACTGTGTTTAATCGCTGGTGATGTTGTGAATCAAACAGCATTTTAATGATTTGTCATACAATATTTGTACACTAATTAAACAAATCAATATGAAAGGAAAAGGTGAATAAAGAAAATGAAATTAAGATTTATTTCAACATCATGTGGTATTCTTTGAAATCTTGAGCATTTAGCCATTTCTTTGAAGCAAAGCAGCAAGATGGGAATCATGGCAACATATTAAAATTCCTCTTATTTAAGTTTCTCAATGAACCTCCAAAATCACAGTGTTTATTTTAGTGAATATGCTCCATTACTTCAACAGTGCTCTGTGATTAATTTAGATAGTGAATTGGCCATAGAATCAATACATCAATATTAGGACAAATAGGCAATACCAGTCATACAAATGTAAAGACCCTAAATCGTAACATATATGTTTATTCAGTAAATACAAAAGATAAAAGTTCAAGCAAATGTAAGATAATTAATCGAAATATTCTTCAATAAATCTTTTCTTATCAGAATACAGTACGTTTATCTTTCAGACAGCGTAATAAAGGTATCTATCTCATAGCAAATGTGAGTGTGTGACATAATGTAAGGTCTTTGAAAGAGTTAGTTCTAAACTCTTATTTATTATAGTGATCAAAAAATTACTTCATTGGTATGAAACTTCACATCTTTCTAAAATACCATCCATCAAACAAATTGCAGTTTTTCTTCACAGGACTCTCAAGACTCCCCAACTTTATTTTTTGTTTTCCCCCATTGAAATCCCTTTATCAATCTGCAAACACACTCCTGTAGTAGTTGAATCAGGCATAAGCTGATGAAAGCCTACAGCTACAGAATTTAAATGCTTTATGTGTTTCTCAGTATATTCTCTCTACATGAATCATTATCTGGAAGTTTACTGTATACAATATGAAATACAATGCTATATTAACTTAGCTGTACTAAATTTATGGTACATACTTAAGCATATTCTATGTTTATAACCATGTGATCAGTGGTATAATGCACACATTTCAAAAGGAAAGATGAGAATATTCATGTTCTATTTGCTATACACAACATGATGTGCAAGAGGATAGGAGATATAGTTGAAAATTTTAATAGAGAATATGAGGTGGTACAGCAAATTAGTAAATAATGCCCACAGTAGGGTACATATGAGAGAATTATGCTACGATTGTTTCATTTCAAAGTAAATATAATTTGTATGACTTGAGTATTTTATTGAAATGAACTAATATGGATCTCACAAAACTGTCAGCCTGAAATAGAGAATGCTGAAGGTAAAGGAACCAGAGACCAGCTAGCTGAAGAGCTGTAAGACTCTACAGTTACTGAAGAAGCTGTATTAGGATAAGCTGACATGGGGAAAAGGCTTTCCTCAGAAACTGAGCTTAAAAATAAACAGAAAAGGTACACACAAGCAGCTTTATGGTATTTAATTTCCAATGGAGCAAAACATATGAGCATTAGAACAAGAGGCCATAAGGGCAAGGGGAGGCATTTTAATGCTGAGTTTATCATTCATGTAATAAAGACTTTTTAGCAGACAATTCCCAGAAATACCATAGACACTGTACAAGGGTCATCAGTGTGATGTCATCTTTACTAAATTAAAATGTAGACATGGACATTAGAAAATATTTCAAATTTCAAATAGTACTTGCAACAAATAAATCTGTGCATTTAATACTAAAAATCTTGAAAATGTTTTTTTTCAAAAAGTGAGTTCATTGATCAAATTATCATATGTCAAATATACATTTATGCATTGGTACAGCGTAATTTGTGACATCCAAAATCTGTTGCAATTTTTTCTGTTTTGGAAAAGACATATATTGTCATTTGTGGCATCAGCAAGTTTTTTTTTTTTTTTGACTCCCATTAGTGAGAAATCAAACCATAATCCATTTACTATCTTTTACTCTTGGTAGGAAGCAAAACTCCACTGAACAGATGCTGTTCAGTGGGTTTGACTGTGGTATATCTTCACTTTATGCTTTTAGTACAACCCTTAAAGATACAAGATTATTCTAAACACAAGTGTCAACTGTTCATTAGCTTAATGGAAAAGGGTATCAGATGACGTATATAATAGTCACCCAGGGAGCAGATATAGTTTTACAGCCCATAACATTTTTGTAGATAGATTGTAGACATAATGATCTCCCACAGGAGGAAGAGAGCAAACAATTATTCTAATGGAAAACAAGAACATGAGGTTAATATTTAATGCTACTCTAAGACAGATCTTATGGTGGAAATGGCATGAAGGATGATTTTAGTACTTGTCCTTGATCTTTGGAAAAAATAAATAGTAAAGGTGTATTTAACTGCTTGAGTTGAAGAAAGCTCATGGATTTTTATTTGATACTTTGAAGGACTCACACTTTGTAATTCCTTGGTATGGTAAATACATTTTCTAAAATTAGCTCTGAAAGAGACACATTTTGATTGTTTGTGAACTTGATAAGATATCAATCCTCAGAGTTATTTATATGTCCCACCTAACTCTGTGGAACAGAAATTAACTTATACAACCTTATCTGTGTATAATTTATTAGAATCACACTGTTTTTTTTATCTCTTTGTGTAAATGTTCAAGTAGTTTTAAAGCATGAGAACAAATTGTTCTTGAAGATTAAATGCACAATGAAACAAACTAGAATAACACAGTAGCTTATGGGCTGAGTAATATTTCTAGAAGCATAAATCAAAGGAAAGACATGCGTGTATCCTGAAAAGAGCCAGTTCTTCCACTAAATGAATGAGATTAGATGTGAATCACAGACTTCAATGAAAATATACTATGCAGGCAATGTAATCATGACCATGGAGCTCAGCCAAACCCTCTTGGAAATCTGACGTATGGAACTGTGACCTGAAAGAATTCATAAGACAAATTCACTCTTTTGTATAAATTTCGAGGGTTGTCACTTGTCAGTGAATACATTATGGATTTTAAGACCTCAATACAAATATTCACTGTGAATAACAATGAATGAAGGAAACACAAACTGCAGCATACAAGGTCAATTTAAATGGGTGGCAATGGAGAGATATGCAGTACCAAAGTCTTCATTGGAAACCTTTATGTACTG
Source organism: Phodopus roborovskii (assembly GCF_943737965.1). NCBI lineage: Eukaryota > Metazoa > Chordata > Mammalia > Rodentia > Cricetidae > Phodopus > Phodopus roborovskii. The sequence continues at coordinate 17,182 of NW_026125170.1, read as the reverse complement.
GCATTAAACTAAGAATTGGGCAACCACAAAAAACCTCTTTGACATACATTTTTATCAACATGGGAGATGGAAGATATAACTAGAGTTTGAGTATGTGCTTTCTATGTTATCATTATACCTATTGATCATATGTTATATACTTTGTTTTACACTTGCATGATGTAAATATCTCATATACTAATAAGGAAACAAATGAATAAAATATTTCTATTAAGCAAGTGCAATAACAGTTGTGCTATGCTAAGTGTCACTATGGAGATTAATGCAATGAGTTTACAGCAACATACAAACAGGAAGAACAAAATGGATAACTCTATTATATTAAATCTAACCTGCTGTTTACATGCACTTCAAACAAAAAGCATATAAACTGTTTATCTTAAGCAATTGTCTTCCCTAAACCCTTGTTTATCAACCATAGTTTCTTTTCTATATTTCTTCTCCATAAACACCCTGTTTACTTTTAAGCAAATACAATTTATATCCTAATTGATGGTAAATCATGATCATTCTTTGAATTTAAACTGTATTTCAATGATGCACTTTATTCCATTGCCATAAAGATTTCTGTATTAATCTATGATATTTATACAATATAAAATTTTAGTGTCAGTTGGCCTTCAACATGATGTCTATTTACTTGGTAGTATTTCTTTTAAGTGATTACCATTTGTAGTGACAAACCAAGAGGAAAAACAAGTTTTAATACTTCATTCTGTCATGATTGTGTGAAGTAATTCAGTGTGACTTCCACAATGGAGAAAGCATCTTAAACTATGCAATAGTTGATGCTTCTAAGGAGAGTGGATGGTAATATTGAGTTTTGTTGTCTATTGTCTCCCCTCTTTCTCAATGAGCTATTAACATTATTTTTAAGCAGTTATTAATAAGGTCACAAATATATGTTTTTATCCAAATTGCTTGTTTTTATTTATTAGTATATAAGATGACATTGCATGCTTTTTGATTTCCCCTCATTCCAGAATAAGTTTTTTCTTCTCATCAGTCCATGTCTACAAACCCTCTAAATTCTTCCTCCAAGCCACCTAATGTGGAAATCCACTACTTTGCTCACAGACTTATTTCTTATTCTATGGTCTTTTAGCACGTGCATTCAGCTACTAGTTATAATTAGGTAAGTATTTACTTGCGTATACACTAATGTTGTCTCTAAAACTGATTTCCAGTCAACTCAATAGTCAACTTGTGATCTACACTTGAGTCTTTAAACCATAGTGCAAGCCTACTATGGTCAGAATCAAGCTATTTTCTGAATTTCTATCAACATCTTGATACATAATAAATTAAAACTTAATATTTAGTTAATGAAATTATATTTATTTAGATTTCTCAGTTAATCTAAGAGAATTTTTGAGTGGCTGGGTTCAGTTATTTTATGTATGTATATATATATATATATATATATATATATATATATTATTTTATTTAACCAAGTCCATTTAAATGACAACAAACATTTATAGACAATATTTGAGAATTTGGGCATCGTTCTTTCCAAACTACTTCCTGCTGGTAAGGAGCACTCTCATAGGGGATTCTAAGAAGATGCAGAAATCCTGGCTGTAGTCTGTAAGGCTGCTTTGTCCAGCTGTTTTGAATGTAGGATCACCTGGTACTCTGTTTCAGGAAGCCAGAAGGACTGAGCAGTCTAAGGGACCTCAGACAGTGGAGCCAGGATGTATCCCTGGTGCACAAAAGGACCTTACGAACACATCCCCCATGGAGGGGACAACTGCCTCAATCTAGAGACAGGAGGGAAGCCCTAGTCCCTACTTCACATGACCTGTCAGATCTACATGACCCCAACTGGATGGCATTCCCCTACACATGGAATTGTGGTGGGGGGATGGGAGGAGGGTGGTTAGGAGTTCATGTGGGTTCAGTTATTTTATGATATAATAATGGATATGGTTTATTCAAATATGCTTGGCAGCTACTTGGGATGGCAGTATATTCTACCAATACAGATGACTCATACCAATCAGCTGATTCGTCAACACCAACAATCAGGTCTCAGTTATTCTTTAAATGGGCTCCCTTCTGATTAAAAAACATTAATTTTTTCACAGCATGACAGATGATTTCTATTAGAGGGAGAATTTCAAAAGACACAGTAAGATGTAAAATTCTTATCTCCAATATTTCCATGTTAGTAATGTCAGAAAAGATTGAGAAATTAAGATTATACAAGTATAAGAGTGCCTGATATCTAGGATGTTTACAGGTCATCTTGAAGAGTGACAGCCATATTGAATGACCATTTGATTTTGTTTGCTTTTTTTTTTCTGGGATATTCTTTTCATAATGGGTAAAACAAAGACTATGTTATTCTTTGTCAAAAATTTCTTATTTAGGTGTTACCTATTATATTGCTCAGACCTGTTACTATGGACTTAAAATATATTTTGAATTACTGATACTGTGTTATGTTAGCCTTCACAGAACTGTTTTAATTAGGCCTTTTGATGTGACCAATATTTAGGAAAATCCTCTGAAAGGAGACAGATTTTTTTTTTTTTTTTTTTTTTTTTTTTTTTTTTTCGTGGTTTCAGAAAGGCCTGTCTGGTTTTTGGCCCCATTTGCTAAAGTTAAAGATTGTGACAGTAGTTAAGCATGATAGAGATTTTTAGGGCATGGTAGACAAGAAAATGCAGGTTCAAGGTCAGGGATAATGTAGCCTGAAGCTATTCCACAGGTAGTTTCATTTATCTCTTAGTTTTCACTTCCTAACATTTCTGAACCTACAAAAAAACAGTGGCATAAGTCTATGGGAGATGTTTTTCTTATCTGCCTTTGCTTTCAGGAACTTTTTTCCAAGTGAAGATAAAGAAGCGGTTGATGTATAAAATGGGAACACTGGTGCATGTCTTGGTTCCTAGCTGTGTTTTCATTGCAATTAAGTTGAAAGTCAACTTACCAAGAAATGCTTCTAAATAGAATTTCTTCCCTATAATATAGCATATGCAAAAGAATTATATATTTTTTCATGCTCACTTCATTTTTAAAGCCAAAAAATATAATAGAAAAAACACTGTTAAATCCAAGTTGCTTAGGTCCTGCCTCAAATGATGTGATAGACTTTGATGAATCCCATGGGTGACTTCATCCTCCCTGAGGAGTGGATTCAAGGTAGTATGGTGAGATGGTGAGGAGCATGGGAGGACAGGAGGGAGAGGGACTGGCATGTAAAATAAGATTGTTTTAATTTAAATAAAAATTAATTTAAAAACCAAGTTGCATTAGTTAAATGTAAAAGCAGTCAAGTTGTAAAACATGAGAAAATTATCTGTTTATTTTATAGCCTACTAAAAATACATAAAAGATGAATAATCACATTTTGATTCTTTGTCTATATTTACACAGTACCATGTCATTGTTTAGAGGTGATTCAACCTATTGTATAACTACAGATAAAAGATAAAATTTATGTATTCTTGACTGACTCCTCTAGTATTTAAATACTGGCACTGCTGCATAAGGACCTGAATAGAGTACCTTGAACTCAAATTAAATAAAATTTCTGGGTCATATATGTGTGTAATTCTAGCACAAGGAGAGGTTAACATTGTTCATATCTAGGATCTTCTGGCAAGCCACACAATCCTGAGTCCAAGGTCAGTGACAGACTATCTAAAAAATATTCTAAAGTACCAGTATAGTACATACTTGCTCTTAGATGGATATTAGACATGAAGCAATTAGCCTAAAGTTCACAACACCAGAGAAGCTGGGTAACAGAAGAACCCCTAAGAGAGACATACATGGATCCAAATAAGATGGGGAAATAGATAATATCTCCTTAGCTCCTATCACCAGGCCTTGGCTAGAGACACATTCAGGGAACTTCTGGGAGCAGCCCTGAACACAGGCGACCTGTCTATCCACGTGGGACTACTTGTAATTTCCACATACCTGGTCTATGATTCACAACAGCTGGTCCTCTACTGGAGTTCCAGGCCCCTCCCAGAGATCTGCCTATCTATGCAGGACCACTATGTGTTCTTGCCAGCAGGATCCTTGACCACGATTGCAGGACCTCTGTTAAAGAGGTGTCACCTAGAGAGTGACAGGTCTCATCTAGATCTGCCTATCCAAGCAAAAACATCCTGAGTATCAGCCCAGCCTTTGTCCCCCAATGCCAGAACTTGGCTAGAGGTGAATCTGGGAACAATTCAGGTGGACAATCCCCTACACCATTACCCAGGAATTCCTGACATTGACTCCGGATCCCCCTGCCCCTGTGCCATGTCCTGTCCCCATCAAGAACGCTCTTGGAGGTCTGATACACCCCCACTTACCCCCACTGAGAGCCTGCACTCCCTCAACCCTGTGCCCTACCCTGCCCACAGTCTCAATGCTCTGGTTGAGCACAGGGACAGAGGGTGGATCCAACAATCCAGACACCTTCAGAGAACTTCCGAGAGTTGCTCTAAACACAGGAGACCTGCCTATCCACACAGGACCACCCGTAATTTCCACCTGCCTGGTATCTGACCCCCACCGCCAGTTCCCTACTGGAGTTCCAGGCCCTTCCCAGAGATCTGCCTATCTCTGCAAGACCACTCTGAGTTCCTGCCAGCAGGATCCTTGACAGCTATCACAGGGCCTCTGCTAAAGAGGTCACAGATGGGAGAATTCCAAGCCCAGGCTAGATCTGCCTACAGGCACAAGGAACATCCTGAGTCCCAGCCTTCTGGATTTTTGACCCCCCATTGCCAGTCTTCTGTTGGAGCCTGATTACTGACACCAAATGCCAGGACCCTGCCTGTGGAGAGACCTCCTAGAGAGCTTGAACCACTCAGAGCCACAGATATATAAACTCTGACCCACCCCTAAGCCAACAAGGGAAGTACCATAGAGAGAGGGGGAGACCCCACCAACACCTACTGGAAGAAGCAATGGGAAGATGGCTATACAAGAAAACACCTAACAACAGAAAGACAAGCATGAGACCACCAGAATCTAGGGAATCTACACCAACTAGATTAGAACACAACAAAACAGAAGAAGCAGAAGGGAAAGACTTAAAAATTATCATCATAAAAATGAAAGAGGCCCTCAAAGAAGATGTGAGAAAATCCCTTAAAAATGAAAGAAAAAAACAAACAAAAAGTGGAAGAAATGAATAAATTGCTTAAGGAATGTAAAGAAAGTACAGAAATCCAAGGGAAAAAAAAAAAAAAAAACAATTAAGCAGGTGAAGAAAATGGTTCAAGACTTGAAAACTTATATAGAGAAAATAAAGACAACACAAACTGAAGGAATGCTGGAAATAGAAAACCTAGGCAAAGGATCAGTAATTACAGATACAAGCATAACCAACAGAATTCAAAGAGATGGAAGAGAGAATGTAAGGTGCAGAAGATAAACTAGAGGAAATAAGTAAAGTGATCAAAGACAATTGTAAATACACCAAATCCTTAACAGAAACATCCAGGAAATGTGGGACACTGTGTAAAGGCCAAACTAAGAATAATAGGCATAGAGGAAGGTGAGGAAGCCCAGTTCAAAGGTGCCCGAACATATTCAACAAAATCATCGAGGAAAACTATACCAATCTGAAAGAAGGACATGCCTATGAAAGTACAAAAAGAACACTGAACACCAAATGTGCTGGACCAAAAAAAAAAAAGACCCCTGAAATATAATAATCAAAACACCTAACATACAGAATAAAGAAAGAATATGGAAAACCAGCAAAGGAAAAAATGACAAGTAACATATAAAGGCAGATCTATCAGATAGAGGTTACAAGTACTAAGAGTCCACGGATTCCAGCCCAGGCTACTATATCCAGCAAAACTCTCAATCACTATAGATGGAGAAAACAAGATATTTAATGACAAATCCAAATTTTTCCAATATGTATCTACAAATCCAGCTCTACAGAAAGTTTTGGAAGGAAAACTCCAACCCAAGGAAGTTAACTGCACTCACAAAGATATTCTCACTACACCAGAAACCAAGGGTAAAGCAGGACAAATATATTCACAATACCACTGCCAACAACAAATCTAAAACAAACAAGCATCAACAATCAATGGTCCTTACACACCCTCAACATTAATAGTCTTAACTCACCTATAAAAAGACACGGGCTAACAAAGTGGATACAAAGACAGAATCCACCCTTCTGCTGCTTACAAGAAACACATCTAAGCTTCAAAGATAGAGATTACCTCAGGGTAAAGGGTTGGGAAAGATCTTACAATCAAATGGACCCAGAAGCAAGGAGGTGTGGCTATCCTGATACCTAACAAGTTAGACTTCAAACCAAAATTAATCAAAAGAGATGAAGACAGTCATTTCGTAAACATAGCAAGGGAAATCCATCAACACAAAGTCTCAATTCTGAGCATCTGTGCCCCAAATACAAAGGCTCCCACATTCATAAAAGAAGCGCTACTAAAACTCAACCCTCACATAAAACCTCACAATCCACTCTCAACACTAGACATGACCACAAATCTGAAACTCAACAAAGACACAAAAGAACTAAAAGAAGGTATGATGCAACTGGGTTTAACAGACATCTATAGAACATTCGATTCAAACCCAAAAGACTATACCTTCTTCTATTCTCCACATAGAACCTTCTCCAAAATCAACCACATACTAGGTGACATAACAAACCTCAACAGATACACGAGAAGAGGAATAATCCCTTGTATCTGACCAGACTGCCATGCTTTAAAATTGGAATTCAACAACAACACAAATAGCAGAAAACATGTCAACTCATGGAAACTGAACAATGTACAATTGCACCACACCTGGGTCAAAGAAGAAATAAAGAAAGAAATTAAGGACTTTCTAATATTCAATGAGAACGAGGACACAACATACCTGAAATGATAGGACACCTTGAAAGCAATGCTACGAGGGAAATTCATTGCACTATGTGCCCATATGAAGAAACAGAGGATAGTCACATAAGACAAATAACAGCACAAATGAAAGACTTAGAACAAAAAGAACCAAACACACAGGGATGAATAGACCCAGGAAATAATCAATTTGAAGGCTGAAATCAACAAAATAGAAACCAGGATAACAATACAAAAATATCAATGCAACAAAGAGTTGGTTTCTGAGAAAATCAACATGAGAGAGAAACCTTTATCCAAACTAACGAAAAAGCAGAGAGAGAACATGCAAATTAACAATATCAGAAATGAAAAGGGGAACTTAACAATGGACACAAAGGAAATACAGACAATTTTCAGGTCATATTGTGAAAACCTGTATTCCACAAAAATTGAAAATTCAAAGGAAAAGTACAAATTTCTGGATAACTATCACTTACCAATATTAAAGCAATAACAGAAAAACAACTTAAATAGACTTATAACCTGCAATGAAATAGAAGCAGGCATCGGAAGCCTTCCAACTGAAAAAAAAAAAGCTCAGGGCCAGATGACTTCATTGCAGAATTCTACCAGAAATTCAAGGAAGAACTAATACCAATACTCCTCAAATTGTTCCACAAAATAGATAAAGAATGTTCATTGCCACACACTCCTGCCAGAATGGCTAAAATTAGAAACATCATTGACAACTTATGCAGGAGAGGAAGTAAAGAAAAGGGAACACTCCTCTACTGCTGGTGGCAGTGCAAACTTGTACAGCCATTTTGGAGATCAGTATGGTAGTTCCTGAGGAAAATGGTTATAAGTTTACCACAGGACCCGGATAACCCTCTCTTAGGCTTATACCCAAATGATCCTCATCCATGTAACAAAGACATGAGCACAAGTATGTTCATAGAAACATTATTTGTAATAGAAAGAACCTAGAAGCAACCTAGATGCCCTCAACTGAAGAAAGGAAAAGTAGATGTGGCACATCTACACAATGGAATACTACTCTGCAGAAAAAAAATAATCGTATCTTGGAATTCGCAGGCAAGTGAATGACACTGAAGAAATCATCCTGATTGAGATAACCCATTCACAAAAAAGAGAAACATGGTATGTACTTGCTCATATATGGATTTTAGACCTAGAGCAAAGGATCCACCAGCCTATAATTCACACCACCATGGCAACTAGGATACAAGGTGTATTCTACAAGATTCATATAAACTCCCTCACAGAACGAGGAAGGGACATGTCCCCCAGAATACATGGGAAGTGGGTGGGGGGCATTCAAGGGATTGAGAAGTAAGAGAAAGAGAAGGGCAAGAGAAGAAAGCATGTATGACTAGGAAGATTGAGTCCAGGTAAGAATAGAACACAGTAGAGAGAGAGAGAGAGAGAGAGAGAGAGAGAGAGAGAGAGAGTGAACATAACAGAGGGAGCCATTCTTGGTTTGAAGAGAAAACTAAAGAAAGGTCTAGAGACCTACAATACTGCCACCAACTAACAATTTGAGCATCCTTGGAAAGACTACCATAAATGTCCTTCCCGGATATTGAAATCAACAAGTAACTTATCCACCATCATGGAGCTGTCATCTAGTACCTGTTGGAAACAGAAGCAAACACCCCTAACTAAATACTGAGTCAAACTAGAACCCAGATGCAGAAGGAGAGGGACAAGACCCACTTGCAGAAACAAATAGAGACAGCTGACCTGAACAAGGAGGTGATAGCTGGAAATCCAACATTGGACTGACTTAGGCCCCCCCTGAATATGGGTCTCAGCCAGAAGGACTCAGCAGTCTAAGGGAACTCAGACAGTGGAATCAGGATGTATTTCCTGGTGCACAAAAGGACCTTGTGGACACATCCATCATGGAGGGATACTGCCTTAACTTAGAGACAGGAGATAAGTCCTAGTCCCTTCTTCCAATGACTTGACAGATTTACATGACCCCACCTGGAAGGCATTTCCCTACATGTGGAATCAGAGTGCATGGAGGGGGCAGAGAGGGTAAGAGGGATGGAGGGATGGAGGGAGAGGGGAGCTGGGATTGACATGTAAAATAAAAATTAAATAAAAAAAGATCTGCATAAATTGCTTGCATAGTGGGTGTGAGGGAGGAAGATAGACGGGAAGAGAAAATGAGAAAAAAGGGGGAATTGGGGAGGAACATGAGAGATCAGGATAGTTTACTTGGGGAAGAACAGAGAAGGAGAGCAAGTCACAAAATATTTTGATAGAGGAAACATGGGAATATCAAGAAATTTGGAATGAGGGAAATTCCCAGAAATACAATGATAACCCCATTGAACTTTAAGAAATAGTAGAGAGGGTCCCTGAACTGGCTTTCCCTATGTAATCAGATTGAGCACTACTGTAATTGGCAGCATAGAATCCTCAACCAGTAACGTTTGCAAGGACATGCAGAGATACATAACTAACCAATATGGGGATTTCCCACTGACCAGTCAAAAGAGGGAGGAGAGATTATATGAGCAAAGTGATTAAGACGGTGATAGGGAAACCCAAGTAATAGTTGACCCAAGATCAGAGAAGCTCGCTGACTCTGGAGGACAGTTGGAGCACCTCCATAGGACCGTACTAGGTCCCCTGAATGCAAGGCACAGTGTGTGGCTTGAGCAATTTGTGAGGCCACTGGCAGTAGATCCAAAATCTATCCCTAGTGTATGAACTGGCTTTTTAAAGCTCAGTTCCTATGGAAAGATACCTTGCTCAGTCTAGACATAGAGGGTAGGGCCTTGATCCTGCCTAGTCATGGTGGTAGGCCAGATTTTATTGCCTCCCTTATCCTTACCCTCCCTTAGGAGCACAAATGGGCGTGGGATGAGTATGTGTAAGGTGAGGGGAGTGGAAGGACAGGAGGGGAAACTAAGATTGGTATATAAAATATATTAAAAAGTTCAAACCACATGCATTGCATACCTGTATGTGAGAAATGAACCTTGTGATGGTGTGTATGAAAGCCTTTAGGGGAAGGTTGCTCATTGTTTATTTGGGAATGTGAATAGGTTCTGGTCAATGCTAAGTAGATTTGAGTGCTGCTGAGAGTCTCTCCTAAGGTAAGGATTGGGGTGTTCCAAAGGTTTGGGGTGAAATCCTTGTGAAATTCCCTGCCACTTTAATGATTTTCTATTTATGCCCCTGTCCTTATTTAAAAACAAAGCAAGAACAACAATAATAATAAAATCTCTGTTAGCAAATCAAACGCACACTTTTATTGAAGTGTCACTCAGGCTGTACTGACAAGAAAGTCTCTGAGTGATTTCTGAGCCCTGTGCCTCCAGTTGGAGTTCTTACACACAAGTCAAATACTCTGCTTGAAGTCCGGTGTTGTGTGAATTGCACAGGTCCCTTCTTGGCCTATCACTCTAGGGCAAAATACCTCCACCCCCCTGAGTACATTGTTTTCCTCTCAATGGTTTTCATGCAACCCAAAGTTCCAGTGCTTTCTGTTTTACCCCATAGGAATGAAATCACTAGTCTCACAAAGAAATAAAATTAATTCATCATGTTATACTGATTTAGATATTTTTAGTTTATGCTTGTGCTAAAATAGAAAAGCTGTGAACTTTGGAGCATCTCAAAAACACCCAAGGAGGGTTCCCTGACACAAGTGTTATCAGAAATGCTGACAGTATTTAGTGGAAGAAGCAGGCAAATCAAGAAGAGAAATAAAGAGATGAGTGAAGTAATAGTGGGATGTAATCTAATCATAATAGGAAAGACTACATGGAATAAATGCTTGGTTGCCTTAAAGATTACTTATCCTGGAAGTTTCAGACTGATTTGATGGATTTTAAGGCAAGAAGAATGGTTTGAGTGAGCCATTGTGTTTGGTAAAGTGTTAAGCTGTATTCAGGGATTCATGAGTTTCAACTAGTGATGTGAAAGTATTTTATTGTATATCATTTAACTTCAGGTTATTGTCAGTTCATACCGACAATAGTTTACCTACATACAAACATATAAAAGCTTTACTATCTATATAATTTTTATTGAAATATGAAAAAGCTTGTTTTACATATCAATCCCAGTTCCTGCACCCTCCCCATCCTCCTGTCCTCCCCTTTTCCTTTTCTGCTCCCCAGGGAGGGTGAGGCCTTTCATGGGAGTCTTCCCAAGTCTGGCATATCATTTGGAGTAGCGCCCAGGCCCTCCCCCATGTGTCTAGGTTGAGGGAGTTCACTCTATGTGGAATGGGCTCCCAAAGTCCATTCATATCTTAGGGATAAATACTGATCCACTACCAGAGGCCCCATAGACTGCCCAGTCCTCCTAACAATTACCACATTCAGGGAATCTAGGTCAGTCCTTTGTTAGTTTCCCACCTATCAGACTGGAGTCCATGAGCTTTGCCTTGTTCTGTGAATTTCTCCAGCCTGGTCTTGACCCCTTGCTCATCATTCTTCCATCTTTGCAACTGGATTCCAGCAGTTTAGCTCAGTGTTTAGCACTGAGTGTCTGTTTCTGCTTCTATCAGCTACTAGATGATGGCTATAGCTACTAGATGAAGGCTCTAGGATAGCATACAAAGTAGTCATCAACTCATCATCGGGGAATGACATTTAAGGTAACCTCTCCAGCACAGCTCAGATTGTTAGTTGGTCTCATCCTTTTTGATCTTTGGACATTTCCCAAGTGCCAGATTTCCTATTAAAACCTATAATGGCTCCCTCTATTATAATATCTCTTTTCTTGTTCTCTTTTACTCTTTCCCTGACTCAATTTTCTTGATCTGCCATGACAACCTCCTGTCCACCTCTTCCCCCTAACCTGCCCCGCCCCATGTGCCCAATTTTCTTGGGAGATCTTGTCCCTGTCCCTTTCTCCTTCTCCAGGGGACCATATATGTCTCCTTTAGGGTCCTCCCTGTTTCCTAGCTTTTCAAGCCACATGGATTGCAGGCTGGTAATCCTTTGCTCTATGTCTAAAAACCATATATAAGTGAGCACATACAGTGCTAGATCTTTCTCTGACTGGGTTACCTCACTCAAGATGGTTTCTTCCTAGTTCCATACTTCTGCCTATGAATTTCAAAATTCCATTTTCTCCCCTGCTGAGTAGTACCCCATTGAGGGGTATTGAGGTAGCTTTCAAGTTCTGGCCGTTACAAATAATGCTGCTATGAACATAGTTGAACAGATGTCCTTACATGAATAAGCATCTTTTGGGTATATGCAAAGAATGGAATTACTGGATCTTGAGTTAGACTGATTCCCATTTTTCTGAAGAATCACCATACTGATTTCCAAAGTGACTGTATAAGTTGGCACTGCCACCAACAGTGGAAGAGTGTACCCACCCTTTTTCACATCCTCTCCAATAAAAACTCTCTTTTTAGATTTTAGCCATTCTGACAAAAGTAAGACAGTATCTCAGAGTTCTTTTCATTGACATTGATGTGATGGCTAAGAATGCTGACCACTTTCTTACATGTCTTTCAGCCAATTTAAATTCCTCCATTTAGAATTCTCCTATTTCAGTCCTGTACACCACATTTTAATTGGATTATTTGGTGTTTTGGTGACTAGCTTCTTGATTTCTTTGTATATTTGGAAAATCTGCCTTCTGTCAGATGTGGGGTTGATGAATATCTTTTCCCATTCTATGGGTTGATATTTTGTGTTGTTGACTGTGTCCTTTGCCATACAGAAGCATTTCAGTTTCCAAAGGTCCCATTTATTAATTGTCTATCTCAGTGTCTTTGCTACTGGTGTCATGTTGAAGAAACAGTCTCCTGTACCAATTTCTTCAAGGGTGTCTCTACTTTCCCCTTCTAAGAGGATCAGTGTGGATAGATTTATATTGATGTCTTTGATCCATTTTTACTTAAGTTTTGTGCATGGCAATAGATATGGATCTACCTGCAGTCGTCTATAGGTGTGCCAGCACTATTTGTTGAAGTTGCTTTTTTTTACCATTGCATAATTTAAAAGTTTTGTAAAAAATTCATATGTTAATATGTGTGTGGGATAATTTTGTGATTTTTGAATTAATGCTATTGGTTTTCCTGTCTATTTTCACACCAATAATAAGTTGTTTTAAGGACCATAACTCTATAATAAAGCTTGAAGTCAGGGATGTTGGTGACTCTGGAAATTTCCTTTCTTGTACAGTGTTGTTTTGGCTAACATGGGTCTTTTGTTTTTTGCATATAATGTATTGTTCTTTCAAAGGTCTGTGTAGATTTTCCTCAGATTTAATGAGAATAACATTGAATCTGTAGTTTTCTTTAGGCAAGAGTGCCATTTTTTACTATTTAGATCCTATGTATCCAAGATCATTGGAAATCTTTTTATTTTCTGGTATCTTCTCTAAGGAGTAAGGTTTTTCTCCCCGCTGCTAGTCTTGTCCCACTGCCTTGCCAGCCGCAAATAACACACTGACACTGTATTTGATATGAATCTGTTGGCCAAGTACTTGTTTCTTATCAGCTAGCTTTGTCTTAAGTATTAACCCATTTCTGTAAATCTATGTATTTCCAACGTGGTCTCCTCTTACCTGAGAGCCAGCTGATGTCCTGCTCTCTCCAGACTCTCCATGTTGACTCATCCTTACTACTTCCCTCTTTCCTTCTCCTTGTCTCCTAGTTCTGGCTATCTTGCTTTCCTCTTGGCCAACAGTGCTTTATTCATTAACCAGTATGAGAAACATATTTACAGAATGACATCTCCCATCATTGTCTCTTTTCTGTCTAAATAAAAAGAAGGGTTTTTAACCTTAACATAGCAAAACATATCACACAAGGGTTATCAAATAAGAATCACAGTTAACAATATTTAGTCCACTAACATTTTGTAAGATTTAAGAAAATATTCCACTCATCTATCCTATCTTTGTGTGTCTAAAGTCTATGTAACTTACTTTAATGCCAACTAAGGAAAACCTATAACCATAGCAATTTGTCTTCAACTCCATGAAAGACCACAGAGGGGCAATCTATAAACTCTAGAAATGACGGAGATCATCTTGCCTGGTCAGTCACCTGAAGTTCTTCCATCTTCAGCCCATAGACAATAATGTGTCTTGGTAGATTCTTCAGCAAAGCAGGAAACTTTAAACTGTCTTCTTGTATTGGCAGTTTGTCAGTCACTTTTATCAGTGTCCTGCAGACTGTTTGGCTGACTCTTCCATGAAGCAGGAACTCTGTAGCAATGTCCATCTTGAATTAGCTGTCACTTTTTTCTGTGGGTCCTGTATGTCCAGTTTATACAGCATAAAGTCAAACAGTCCAGACAAGAGCAGTATGTTGTCCAAATAGCTAGTCTTGCCATATTGGAAGTAAACTCCATAATGGGTTTCTTCAATGTCCATCTTCCCTTTCTGATACAGGTGGTGTTACCAGGAGTAATTGGGCCTCATTGTCAAGAAAAATCCTAAACCATTTTAAATGCCATATTCTGTAGGTCTTGGAAAGGTTTGAAGAATACCTATCCATCTCAAATACTTGTCTGTCGTATCTTGAAACCTCACTAACTTAACTCTAGCTTTGACTATCATAGGTAATTTTTTATAATCTGTACTACATTGTACATTATTTTTAAATGAGGTATATAAACACAATACCTAAACAAGAGGGAAAAATATACAAATTACAAAATTGACCTAAATTGTATCAATAAATGAAAATCCATTCAAAACCAAAGTATTCATATCTATACCATAACCTCCCTTTTCCCTTTAAAAAGATTGGTTGTGGTCATTAACCAATAATAACCAACCCCATTTTAATGAAAACAAACATGTATAAACAATATTTGGGAATTTGGGCATCGTGTTATCCAAACTACTTCCTGCCTGGTAAAAGGCACTGTCATGGGGGATCCTAAGAAGATGCAGAAATCTTGGCTGTAGTCTGCAAGGCTTCTATGTCCCAACTGTTTTGAATGTTGGATCACCTGAGACTCTGGTTCAGGGGGTCTGGATTGATGAAATCATGTTAGTCTGGAAGGGAATCCAGAGCTTTTCATTTTCTGTGGAAAAAAAAAAAGGGGAGGGATCCTTTTCCCTAGTATCTTGTAAATAGACTTAAATTTTGAAGTCAAAGCATTTTTAAAGTATATAATTGAATTAATCCAGCAGCATTTCCTTTAACAGTTGTTGTTTCCTCAGCAGTCAAATAAGACAATGACAATATAATACCATACAATATCCAGATTCTCTCCATCTGTGACTTTTTATTATTCTGTTTCTTTTCTATTTTTTTTGAGACAGGGGTTTCTCTGTGTAACTCTTATCTGTCCTGGAGCTCACTCTGCATACCAAGTTTACTTTGAAATCACAGAGATCTGCTTGACTCTGTCTCCTGAGTGCTGGGATTAAAGGCGAGTGCCACCACACCCCAATTCCTCACTGTATTTTTAAAACCATTTGTTTTCTTTTCTTTCTCTTTGCCAAATATATATTTTAGAACACACTGTAAACATTTAGAGGTATTCTTAATGTGAATCTGTCTTTACTGTAAGTCTTTATATTTTTTTCTGGCCACGAGTCTTTTATCTGGTAACAACAACATTACTAAAATGAAAGTCATAGTTGTTTCTGCCAAGGTTTATCAAAGATGGCAGTGGCTATTTTAATGCCAACACTGAGAGCTGTGGTCACCACCTTGGTCTAACTGCCATCCAGCAGCATGTTGCTGGCTTAGAGATGTTGTCCCTGCCATTGCCAGCTCTAATACACACCAATAAATTGTTACCAGAGTTTCTTAAAAGCTGTGCGTTTTTTTTTTGCCGCTTTTGCTGAGTCAGGAAATCTCCTTCAAAGTAGCCACCCAAATATCTGCTTTTCTCTAGCAAATCAGAGTCCAACAGAGAAAAATGCTGCTGCCAAGAAACCTTGGTTGTCTCTGTTCTTTTGTTTGTAAAACGCTTTTAAAGCTTTTGTTAAATTTTAAGTGGAAGTTTTTATTAACTACGTGGGCGCCATACGTAAGGAGTAAGGTTTTTTCCATCTGCCGCTGGTCTTGTCCTGCCGCCACACCAGCCCCGAGTAACACACCAATGCTGTATTTGATATAAATCTGTTGGCCAGGTACTTGATTCTTATCGGCTAGCTCTGTCTCAAGTATTAACCCATTTCTGTTAATCTATGTATTTCTATGTGGTTTCCCCTTTAGCGGAGAGCCAGCTGGCATCCTGCTCTCTCCAGACTCTCCATGTTGACTCATCCTTACTACTTCCTCTTTCCTCCTCCTTGTCTCCTAGTTCTGGCTATCTTACTTTCCTCTTGGCCAACAGTGTTTTATTCATTAACCAGTATGAGAGAATATATTTACAGAATGACATCTTCCATCAATCTTTTTTAATTTTTTTCTTAAAGACTCAACATTCTTATTATATAAGTCTTTCACTTGTTTGCTTAGTGTTATTTGAAGATATTTTATGCTGTTTGTGGCTATTGTTAAAGGTGATGTTTGTTCGGATTTTTTTTCTTCGACCCCAATTATTGTCTGTATATAGTAGGGGTTCTGATTTTTTTAGTTAATCTTATATCTTGCCACTTTGCTGTAGGTGTTTATCATCTATGGGGAGTTCTATATCCACTAATGAAGTAGAAGCAGTCATCAAAGGTCTCCTAACCAAAGTAAGCTTAGGGTCTGATGGTTTGTGCAGAAAACCACCAGAAATTCAAAGAACAGCTAATACCAATAGTTCTCAAAGTGTTCCATACAACAGAAGCAGTAGGATCATTTTCAAACTTTTTTGAAGAGGCTACACTTACCTTGTACCCAAGTCACACAAAGACACAACTAAGGAAGACAACTATAGACAAATATGCCTTATGAACATTGAAACAAATTACTTAATATAATACTGTCATATTGAACCAAGAGCACATCAGAGAAATCATCCACCAATACCAAGTAGCGCTCTATTCTGGGATGCATGGATGGTTCAGCATATGCAAATCCATCAATGTAACCCACAAAACAAAAAGGAAACATCCCATGATCATTTTATTAGATGCTGATAAAGTCTTTGACAAAATCCAACACTCTTTCATGACTAAGGGTATTGAAGGGATCAGGGATATGGGGTAATAGGAATATACCTAACTTAATAAAAACAATATACAGCAAACCAATAGCCAATATTAAACTAAATGTAGAGAAACGCAATGATTCCCCAAAGTCAGGAACAAGACAAGGCTGTCCACTCTCTGTGATGTTTCTTCAATATTTTATTTGAAGTTCTATCTGGAATAATAAGAAAACAAAAGGAGATCAAGGGAATAGAAATTGGAAAGTAATAAGTCACACTCTCACTTTGCAGATG